>NW_027445600.1:0-26208 GCF_035582795.1 Mycteria americana | reverse complement strand
CGGCAGACGCGCATGCAGACGCAGAGCTCGCGGGAGGAGAGGTGCAGGAAGACCCCGGGACCCCCACAACCCCCCAGTACAACCCCTAACACCCCTCCCAGTGCTCCCAGTTCCCCTCCCAGTGCTCCCAGTGCCCCCAGTCGGCCCTACCAGCGGCTCCAGGTGCGGCAGACGCGCATGCAGACGCAGAGCTCGCGGGAGGAGAGGTGCAGGAAGACCCCCGGGGACCCCCACAACCCCCCCAGTACGGCCCCAGTGCTCCCAGTACGACCCCTAACACCCCTCCCACTGCTCCCACTTCCCCTCCCAGTGCTCCCAGTGCCCCCAGTCGGCCCTACCAGCGGCTCCAGGTGCGGCAGACGCGCATGCAGACGCAGAGCTCGCGGGAGGAGAGGTGCAGGAAGACCCCCGGGACCCCCACAACCCCCCCAGTACGGCCCCAGTGCTCCCAGTACGGCCCCTAACACCCCTCACACTGCTCCCAGTTCCCCTCCCAGTGCTCCCAGTGCCCCCAGTGCCCCCTACCAGCGGCTCCAGGTGCGGCAGACGCGCATGCAGACGCAGAGCTCGCGGGAGAGAGGTGCAGGAAGACCCCCCGGGACCCCCAGAACGCCCCAGTACGGCCCAGTGCTCCCAGTACGACCCCTAACACCCCTCACACTGCTCCCAGTTCCCCTCCAGTGCTCCCAGTGCCCCCAGTGCCCCCTACCAGCGGCTCCAGGTGCGGCAGACGCGCATGCAGACGCAGAGCTCGCGGGAGGAGAGGTGCAGGAAGACCCCCGGGACCCCCAGAACGCCCCCAGTACGGCCCCAGTGCTCCCAGTACGACCCCTAACACCCCTCCCACTGCTCCCAGTTCCCCTCCCCAGTGCTCCCAGTGCCCCCAGTGCCCCCTACCAGCGGCTCCAGGTGCGGCAGACGCGCATGCAGACGCAGAGCTCGCGGGAGGAGAGGTGCAGGAAGACCCCCGGGACCCCCAGAACGCCCCCAGTACGGCCCCAGTGCTCCCAGTACGACCCCTAACACCCCTCCACTGCTCCCAGTTCCCCTCCCAGTGCTCCCAGTGCCCCCAGTGCCCCCTACCAGCGCTCCAGGTGCGGCAGACGCGCATGCAGACGCAGAGCTCGCGGGAGGAGAGGTGCAGGAAGACCCCCGGGACCCCCACAACCCCCCAGTACAACCCCTAACACCCCTCCCAGTGCTCCCAGTTCCCCTCCCAGTGCTCCCAGTGCCCCCAGTCGGCCCTACCAGCGGCTCCAGGTGCGGCAGACGCGCATGCAGACGCAGAGCTCGCGGGAGGAGAGGTGCAGGAAGACCCCCAGCCAGACGTCCCGCTGCATGACGTGGGCGGCCCCGCTGTCCAGGGGCAGGCGGTCGGGGTCGGGGCTGGCGGGGGGGGGTCTCACCACGTGCCGCTCCAGGGGGGGCGGGGGGCCGGGGCGGGGAGGGCACCAGGGGCCACGCCCGCAGCCCCCGCGTCCCCCCGGCCGCCGGGGCCCCCCCGCCCCCCGCTGCCCCCCGGCAGCCGGCGGGGGTTTGGCGGCAGGGGGGGCGGCCCCGTTGTGGGGGGCGGCCGCCTTCGTCCTCCTCTTCTTCGTCGTCGTCTTCTTCCTCGTCTTCCTCCTCGTTCTCCTCCCCGTCCTCGTCCTCCTCGTCCTCCTCCTCCTCCTCCTCCTCGGCGGCGGGGGGGCTGAAGGGCGGCGGGGGGCTGCCCCCCGAGTCGGAGCCGGAGCTGGAGCTGGAGCTGGAGCTGGCGCCGGCCGGGACCCGCTCGAGGAGGCGGCACATCTGCCGGAAGCGCTCCAGGCGCTCCCGCTGCCGCGTCCGGCCCTGCGGCACCCCCGTCAGCCGGGGCGCGGCGACGGGGACACCCCGGGGACACGGGGACAAGCCTGGGGACAGGGGGGGACAGTCCCGGGGACGGGGGGAGAAGCCTGGGACAACTCTAGGAGGTGGGGACAACCCCGGGACACAGAAGGACAACCCGGGGACAAGCCTGGGATCGTGGGGACAACCCCTGGACAGAAGGACAGCCTGGGGACAACCCGGGGGACATGGGGACAAGCCTGGGGACAGAGAGGGACAGCCCTGGGGATGGGAGCAGAACCCTGGGACAACCCTAGGGACGTGGGGACAACCCTGGGAATCGTGGGGACAACCCCCGGGACAGAGAGGAACAACCTGGGGACAACCCTGGGGACATGGGGACAAGCTTGGGGACAGGGGGAGACAGCCCCCGGGGACGGGGGGAGAAGCCCGGGACAACTCTAGGGAGGTGGCGACAACCCCGGGACACAGAAGGACAACCCCGGGGACAACCCTGGGATCGTGGGGACAACCCCTGGGACAGAAGGACAGCCTGGGGACAACCCGGGGGACATGGGGACAAGCCTGGGGACAGGGGGGGACAGCCCCGGGGATGGGGGGGAGAAGCCTGGGACAACTCTAGGGAGGTGGGGACAACCCCGGGACCGTGGGGACGACTCCCAGGACAGAGAAGGACAACCCGGGGACAACCCTGGGGACATGGGGACACGCCTGGGGACAGCGGAGAACCCTGGACAACTCTAGGGAGGTGGGGACAACCCCGAGACAGAGAAAGACAACGTGGGGACAACCGTGGGATCATGGGGACAACCCCCGGGACAGAGAAGGACAGCCCGGGGACAACCCTGGGGACATGGGGACAAGCCTGAGAACAGAGGGGGACAGCCCTGGGGACGGGGGGGGACAGCCCTGGGACAACTCTAGGGAGGTGGGGACAACCCTGGGACCGTGGGGGACGCCCCCCAGGATGGGGGGACAACTGCCGGGACAGAGAAGGACAGCCCGGGGACAACCCTGGGGGCATGGGGACAACCCCCGGACAGAGAAGGACAACCCAGGGACAACCCTGGGGACATGGGGACAAGCCTGGGGACAGAGGGGGGACAGCCCCGGGGATGGGGGGAGAACCCTGGGACAACCCCAGGGAAGTGGGGACAACCCTGGGATCATGGGGACAACCCCCAGGACGGGGGGACAACTCTGGGATCGTGGGACGACCCTAGAGACAACTCGGACAACAGCACAAGACCCTGGGGACAACCTTGGGGACATTGGGGACAACTTAGAAGACACGCAAGGACCCTGGAACGACCTTGGGGACATTGGGGACAACTTGGAGAACACCAGAGGACACTGAGGACAAGCTTGGGGACATCGGGGGACCAACCTGGGACAACCTTGGGGACAACTCAGGGAACACCAGAGGACCCTGGGGACAACCTCGGGGACATTGGGGACCTCCCTGGGACAACTTTGGGGACCCTTGGGGACAACTCAACAGAAGAGCAGAGGGACCCTGGGGACAACCTCGGGGACATTGGGGACATCGGGGACCTCCCTGGGGACAACCCTGGGCCACCGGGGACCCAGCAGACCCTGGGGACAACCTGACGGAACTGGGACCCCCGGGGACACCCCCAACCCCCTGGGGACCCCCGGGGACGGCTTGGGGGGGGGGACACAGGGGACAGAGGGGGACACAGGGGATGGGAGGGGACCCGGGGGACAAGGGGGGGGTGGCACAAGGGATGGGGGAGGGCACAGGGGACAGGGGGGTGACATGGGGGACGGGGGGTGACCCAGGGGGACGGGGGGGGTGACCCAGGGGACAGGAAGGACCCAGGGGACGGGGGGGTGGCACAGGGGACAGGGGGGGGCACAGGGGACAGGGGGGTGGCACAGGGATGGGGGGGGGGGGGACTCGGGGGGACGGGGGGGTGACACGGGGGAAAGAGGGGGACACGGGGGGGGGGGTCTCACCTCGGGGTCGGGGGGGGCCGCAGGCGGGGGGCCGGCCCCCCGGGGGGCTGCAGCTCGGGGGGGGCCCCCCACGTCCCATCGGCCGCCTCCGCCTGGGGGGGGGGGGGGGACAACCACGGGGACACCCCTCAGCGCCGGGGTCCCTCGGGGGGGGGGACAGGACAAAAAGGGGGGGATCCCCCCCCTCCCCGCCCCCCCCGGGGGGGCCTCACCTTCTTTTTGGGGTCCTGCTCCCTCTTGCGTTTGGGGGGGGCCCCCGTCAGGGGGGGAGGGGGGCGGCGGGGGGGGTCCCCCGCTTTGCGTTTCGGGGGGGGCTCAGTCCGTCAGCTTCCAGCGCACCCCCTCCTCCCCCTCCTCCGCCCGGCGCTTCGCCCCCCCCGTCCCCCGAATCCTGCGGGGGGGGAGGAGGGGGGGTCAGCAGGGGGGACCCCAAAACCCAGAGACCCCCCCAAAAAAACCTAGCGACCCCCCCCAGCCCTAGGGGCTCCCCCAAAGCTCCGAGAGTTCCCCTAAAACACCCCAAAATCCAGCCCACCCCAGACTCCCAGCCCACCCCCCCTCAAGTCCCAGCTCCCCCCCCCCCAAATCCCAGAGCCCCCCCCGAAATTTCAGGGACCCCCCCCCCCCCAAATCCTAAAGGATCCCCCCAAAACCTCCCTCCACCCCCCCCCAAATCGCAGGAACCCCTCCCAACCCTGCCCCCCCCCCCCAAATTTCAGGGACCCCCCCAAATCTCAGAGGCCCCCCCCCAAATCCTGAAGGACCCCCCCAACCCCCCCTCCACTCCCCCAAATCCCAGTGCCCCCCCAACCCTAGGGCCCCCCCAAGACCCCATGGACCCCCCCCCAAACCTTCAGAGAACCCCCCCAAAATTTCAGGGCCCCCCCAAATTCAGGCCCCCCCCCCCCCAAACCCCCACACCCCTCGCACCCCACAACCTCCCCCACCCCCTGGTGCCCCCATAAACCCCCCGGGTCCCCCAAAACCCCCTGCAAACCCCCCAAAAACCCCCTCGGGGCCCCCTCCCTCAAAAATTTGGGGGGGACCCCCCCAAAAAAATTTGGGGTGCCCCCCCCCACCTTGGCGCTGCGCCCCTCCCGCTTGCACTTGGGGCACTCCCAGCAATTGGGGATCTCGGGGTTGACCACCGCCTCCGCGCGCCCCATCTGCGAGGAAACCGCCACAAATCTGGGGGATCCCCCCCCAAAAATAGGGGGGGGTGTCCCCATATGCGGGGGGGGTCCCCAAAATCCGAGGGGGGTCCCGAAAACGCCGGGGGGGGGGGCCGCAAAACGGGGACCATCACCCCTTTGGTGGAGCGTCCCCGGTGCGTGGGGAGGTTGCGGGTGCCCCGGCGCCCCGCCGTGGGGTGGGAAAAGGGGGTGCCCCCCCCCCCCCAAATCTGGGGGTGCCCCCCCCCCGTGTCCCCCCCCACCTGGAGGCAGCGGGGGTGGACGATCTCGCTGCAGAGCGTGCACTCCATCAGCGAGAGCTCGAACTTCTCCTCCGGCCCCTCGGCCGCCTCCTCCCGGCCGGCTTCTCCGCAGGCCAGGCACACGGCCGTGTGGGGCAGCACGGGCTGGGGGGGGGCACGGGGGGGGCTGTCAGGGGCCCCCCAAAACCGCCACAGCCCCCCTAAACCCCCCACAGCCCCCCCAAACCCCAATGCCCCCCCCCAAACCCCGATACCCCCCCCCCCCAAAGCAGCCCCGGAGTCCCCGCAGAGCGAGCAGGCTGCAGCGTGGGGCAGCACGGGCTGGGGGGGGGGCACGGGGGGGGCTGTCAGGGCCCCCCCACAACCGCCACAGCCCCCCTAAACCCCCCACAGCCCCCCCAAACCCCAATGCCCCCCCCCAAACCCCGATACCCCCCCCCCCCCAAGCAGCCCCGGAGTCCCCGCAGAGCGAGCAGGCTGCAGCGTGGGGCAGCACGGGCTGGGGGGGGGGGGGGGGCACGGGGGGGGGCTGTCAGGGCCCCCCCAAAACCGCCACAGCCCCCCTAAACCCCCCACAGCCCCCCCCAAACCCCCCCTGCACCCCCACACCCCCCCCCAAACCCCAATATCCCTCCCCCCAAACCCCACACCCCCCCCAAAGCGGCCCCGGGGTCCCTGCAGGGCAGGCTGCAGTGTGGGGCAGCACTGGGGGGGGGGACACACACCCCAAAAGTGCTGCAGCCCCCCCTGAACCCCCAGCCCCCCCCAGCCCGCCCTGGGGGTCCCCGAAGGCGCCTCGTGGGCCCCCCAGAAACACCCCGGGGGTCCCCAAAGTACCCTCGGGTCCCCCAAAGCAGCCCAGGGGGACCCAAAGCAGCTTGGGGGTCCCCAAAACCCCCCCGGGGGTCCCCACAGTGCCCTATAGATCCCCCCAACCCCCCCGGGGATCCCCACAGTGCCCTATAGATGCTCCCAACCCCCCCGGGATCCCCAAAACCACCCAGGGGGTCCCCAAAATGCCCTATAGATCCCCCAACCCCCCCCAGAGATCCTCCCACCCCCCCCAGGATCCCCCAACGTGCCCTACAGATCCTCCCCACCCCCCCAGAGATCCCCCAAAGCACCCTATAGATCCCTCCCACCCCCCCAGGATCCCCCCAACCCCCCCGGGGATCCCCAACCACCCCACAGCCCCCCTAAACCACCCCAGGGGATCCCCCAAAGTGCCCTATAGATTCTCCAAACCACCCCAGGGATCCGCTAAAGTGCCCTATAGAACCCCACCACCACCCCAGGGATCCCCCAAAGCACCCTATAGATCCTCCCAACCCCCCGGGGATCCCCACAACCCCCTCGGGATCCCCCAACGTGCCCTACAGATCCCCACCACCACCCCAGGGATCCCCCAAAGCACCCTATAGATCCCTCCCACCCCCCCAGGATCCCCCCAACCCCCCTGGGATCCCCCAACGTGCCCTACAGATCCCCCCCACCACCCCAGGAATCCCCTAAAGCACCCTATAGATCCTCCCAACCCCCCTGGGAATCCCCCCAACCCCCCCGGGGATCTCCAAACTACCCCACAGCCCCCCTAAACCACCCCAGGGATCCCCCAACGTGCCCTATAGATCCCTAGACCACCCTAAGGATCCCCTAAAGTGCCCTATAGATCCCCACCACCACCCCAGGGATCGCCCAAAGTGCCCTATAGATCCCCACCACCACCCCAGGGATCCCCCAAAGCACCCTATAGATCCCCCCAACCCCCCCGAGGATCCCCAAACTACCCCACAGCCCCCCTAAACCACCCCAGGGATCCCCCAACGTGCCCTATAGATCCCCCAAACCACCCCAGAGATCCCCCAAAGCACCCTATAGATCCCCCCAACACCCCCGAGGATCCCCAAACTACCCCACAGCCCCCCTAAACCACCCCAGGGATCCCCCAACGTGCCCTATAGATCCCCCCAACCCCCCCAGGATCCCCCAACGTGCCCTACAGATCCCCACCACCACCCCAGGATCCCCAAAGCACCCTATAGATCCCTCCCACCCCCCCAGGATCCCCCCAACCCCCCCGGGGATCCCAAACCACCCCACAGCCCCCCTAACCACCCCAGGGATCCCCCAACGTGCCCTATAGATCCCCCAAACCACCCCAGGGATCCCCAAACCACCCAGGGGGTCCCCAAAATGCCCTACAGATCCCTCACAACGCCCCCGGGGATCCCCAAACCCCCCCCAGGGATCCCCCAAAGCACCCTATAGATCCCCCCAACCCCCCAGGGTCCCCCAATGTGCCCTACAGATCCCCCAAACCACCCCAGGGATCCCCAAAACCACGCAGGGGGTCCCCAAAATGCCCTACAGATCCCTCCAACGCCCCGGGGATCCCCAAAACCCCCCCAGGGATCCCCCAAAGCACCCTATAGATCCCTCCACCCCCCCAGGATCCCCAACGTGCCCTACAGATCCCCACCACCACCCCAGGGATCCCCCAAAGCACCCTATAGATCCCTCCCACCCCCCAGGATCCCCCCAACCCCCCCGGGGATCCCCAAACTACCCCACAGCCCCCCTAAACCACCCCAGGATCCCCCAACGTGCCCTACAGATCCCCACCACCCCCCCAGGGATCCCCCAAAGCACCCTATAGATCCCTCCCACCCCCCCAGGATCCCCCCAACCCCCCCCGGGATCCCCCCAACGTGCCCTACAGATCCCCCCGGCTCCCCCCCCGCCCCGTTTCGGGGTGCCCTCACCGCGGTGCACTGCCGCAGCAGGCACGACTGCTTCATGCGTCCCGGCCCCCCGAATTTCTTCATGTCCCGGCAGAAGTGGCACTCGCCGCACTCGGAGCGCAGGCAGGCCCGGCACCTCCGGCACCGCGTCCGGCGCCGCCGAGCTCCTGCCCCCGCCCCGCGGCTCCGCATTGGCCCCCGCTCCCCGCCTACGCCGGCCTGGGACGCCGCGGGGACGGGGACGCCGCCGCGGGGGGACGCGCGGGGACGGCGGGGGGATAGGAGACGTCGTGGGGACGTCACGGGGATCGGGGACGCCGCGGGGACGGGGACGCCGCGGGGGGACGCGGGGCGGCGTGGGGACGGCGGGGGGATAGGGGACATCATGGGGACATCACGGGGATCAGGGACGCCGCGGGGACGGGGACGCCGTGGGGGGACGCGCGGGGACGGCGAGGGGATAGGGGACGTCGTGGGGGACGTCACGGGGATCGGGGACGCCGCGGGGACGGGGACGCCGCGGGGGGATAGGGGACATCATGGGGACATCACGGGGATCAGGGACGCCGCGGGGGGACGCGCGGGGACGAGGGGCGGCATGGGGGGACAAGGGGCGGCGTGGGGACGGCGGGGGGATAGAAGACATCATGGGGACATCACGGGGATCAGGGACGCCGCGGGGACGGGGACGCCGTGGGGGGACGCGCGGGGACGGCGAGGGGATAGGGGACGTCGTGGGGACATCACGGGGATCAGGGACGCCGCGGGGACGGGGACGCCGCCGCGGGGGGACACGCGGGGACGGCGGGGGGATAGGGGACGTCGTGGGGACGTCACGGGGATCGGGGACGCCGCGGGGACGGGGACGCCGCGGGGGGACGCGGGGCGGCACGGGGGGACGGCGGGGGGATAGGGGACATCATGGGGACATCACGGGGATCGGGGACGCCGTGGGGACGGGGACACCGCGGGGACACGGGGGAGATAGGGGACATCGTGGGGACATCACAGGGATTGGGGACGCCGCGGGGACGAGGGGCGGCGCGGGGACGGCGGGGGGATAGGGGACATCATGGGGACATCACGGGGATCAGGGACGCCGCGGGGACGGGGACGCCGCGGGGGGACGAGGGGCAGCGCGGGGACGGCGGGGGGATAGGGGACATCGTGCGGACATCACGGGGATTGGGGACGTCGTGGGGACGCCGCGGGGACGGGGACGTCGCGGGGACACGGGGGGGGACGAGGGGCGGCGTGGGGACATCACAGGGATTGGGGACACACGGGAACGGGGACGTCGCAGGGGACACGGGGGGACGAGGGGCGGCGTGGGGACGGCAGGGGGATAGGGGACATCATGGGGACATCACGGGGATTGGGGACATCGTGGGGACGGCGTGGGGATTGGGGACACCCCGGGGGGGGACACACGGGGACGGGGACATCGCAGGGGGACACGCGGGGACGAGGGACAGCACAGGGAGTGGGGCGGCAGGGGGATGGCGTGGGGATTGGGGACATCACGGGGACATCGCAAGGATTGGGGACATCGTGGGGACAGTGTGGACACATGGAAAGACGAGGGACAGCATGGGGAGCGGGGCGATTGGGGACATCATGGGGACATCGCGGGGATGGCACGAGCATTGGGGACATCACGGGGACGTCGCGGGGACCAGGGCAGCGTGACAACACGTGGGGATTGGGGACATCGCGGGGACATCGCGGGGACCGGGGTGGCGTGGGGACAGCGTGACGGTTGGGGACACCACGAGGACCAAGGCGGCGAAGGGACGAGGGACGTCACGGGGACCAGGGACGTCGTCGGGGACGACGCGGGGATGGGGGACATCAGGCCAACCAGAGCACGGGGACAGCGCGAGAGTTGGGGACGTCGCGGGGACAACGCGGGGACAGGGGACGTCGCGGGGACCGGGGCCACGCAGGCAGCGCGGGGACGCGGCGGGGACCGAGGACGGCGCGGGGGACGTGGCGCAGCGCGGGGACGAGGAGGGGACGGCGTGGGGACACCGAGCGCGTCACGGGGGGGACCGTGGGGACATCGAGGGTGCCGGGGATGTCGTGGGGACAGGACGGGCACCGTGGGGACGTCACGAGGACCGAGGGGACAGCACGGGGACCGTGGGGACGTCACGAGGACCGAGGGGACACCGTGGGGACCACGGGGACGTCACGAGGACCGAGGGGACACCGTGGGGACATCACGAGGACCGAGGGGACACCACGAGGATCACGGGGCACGACAGGGACATCACGGGGACCGTGGAGACGTCACGGGGCCCCCCCGGGATGTCCCCAGCACCCAGGGGACATCGCGAGGACCGAAGGGACGCGGCAGGGACCGTGGGGACATTACGAGTACCGGGGGGGGGGGGGGGTCGTGGACCCCGTGGGGACACCGTGAGCACCGTGGGGACACCGTGAGGGGACCGTGGGGACACCGTGGGGAAGTTGTGAGCCCCGTGGGGACCCCGTGAGCATCGCGGGGACATCGCGGGGACATCGTGAGCACCGCGGGGACATCGTGAGGGGACCGTGAGCACCGCGGGGACATCGTGGGCACCGTGGGACGAAGAAGAGAGAGGCGGACACTCGGTCAGTGCCACCGCTGGCGACAGCGGGGGGGGGGGGTGGCACCTCCGGGGCACCGGGGGGACACGGGGGACACCCCCCCCCTCCTCCTCCTCCTCCTCCTCCTCCCCGCCCCGCCACCCCACACCCCCCCCCCCCGGTCGGGCCTCACCTGCAGCCGCGCCGTGGGGCCGGGAGCGGCGCCATCCCCGGGGCCGCGGGGGCCGCTGGCGGGGCGGGGGCGGGGGCAGGGCCGGGCCGGGAGGAGGAGGAGGAGGAGGGCGGCGGGAGAGGAGGAAGGGGGGGAGGAAGAGGAGGAGGAGGAGGAGGAGGGGGGGGGGAAGGGAGGCCCCGCCGGGCCGCCGCCGCCCCCCCCCCGCCCCGGGAGCGGCGGCGGCGGCGGGCGGGGGGGGGGGGGGGAGGGGGGTTGGGGGGGGTGTCCCCCCCTCCCCCCGGGTGGCGGCGGAGAGGAGGGGGGGGGGGAGCGGCCCCCCCGCACCCCCCGGGGCGCGGACGGGGCCGGCGGCGGCGGCGGCGGCGGCGGGTGGGAACGGGCGGGCGGCGGCGCGGCCTGCGCCCTCCCCCTCCGCCCCCCGCCGCCCACGCAAAATGGCGGCGGCGGCGCGGGGGACGACGGGAGGCGTAGTCCCGGCGCGGGACGTAGCCAATCGGCGCGCCGCTTTGAGTACGCCCCGCCCCTTTCCCCCCGCCCTCTCTACCCGCGCGCCGGAAGGACTCACCTCCTCGCCGGAAGAGCGACCATAGAGGCGGGGATGGGCGGGAAGGACACGGAGTGACGCGCCGGTCCTCCAGGCCGGCTAGAGCGGCCCCGTTGGGCTCTGGACCGGAAGTGGCGTCTCGGAGGCTCCGCCACAACCGCGGCGCTTCCGGCGGCCGGGCCCGGCGGCCGCGGGGCAGCGGGGGGGGCCGGGGGGACGCATGGGGGGGGCCCCGCCAAGGGTGAGTGGGGCCTGGGGGCGGGGGAGGGCTCGGGGGGGGCCCCGGTGCAGGTCGGGAGGGGCAGAGCAATGGGGGAGGGGCCCCTGGTGCTGATGGGGGGGCGGGGCGAGGCCGGGGGGGGGCGGGGCTGGGGGTATTGGGGGTCCCTGGTGCAGATCGGGGGGGCGGGGGGGGGGGGTCAGGGCGATGGGGGGGGTCCCTGGTGCTGATGGGGGGGGCAGGGGGGGGTCAGGGCGATGGGGGGGGGTCCCTGGTGCAGATGGGGGGGGCAGGGGGGGGTCAGGGCGATGGGGGGGGTCCCTGGTGCTGATGGGGGGGGGCAAGGTTAGGGGGGAGGGTCTTTGGTATAGACTGGGGGGGTCCCGCGGCTACTGGGGGGTCCCTGGTGCTGATGGGGGAGTCCCGGGGCTATTGGGGGGGGTCCCTGGTGCTGATGGGGGGGTCCCGGGGCTATTGGGGGGGGTCCCTGGTGCGGATCGGGGGGGCTCAGGGCGATGGGGGGGTCCCTGGTGCGGATCGGGGGGGCCCCGGCTCACCCCTCTTTCCCCCCAGGGCCGGGGGCTGACGGTGCCGGGGGCCCCGCGATGGAGGAGTGGGGGGCGCTGGGCGAACCCCCCCAGGAGCTGCAGCGGGATGCCGGCCCCCCGGGTAAGGGCTGGGGACGGGGAGGGGGGTCCCTGAGCACCCGGGGGGGGTCCCTGAGATCATGGGGGTCTCTGAGATCATGGGGGGGGTCCCTGAGCACCCAGGGGGGGGTCCCTGAGTACCCTGGGGGGCTCCCTGAGATCATGGGGGGGGTCCCTGAGCACCCTGGGGGGGTCCCTGAGATCATGGGGGTCTCTGAGCACTCGGGGGGGGACTCCCTGAGATCATGGGGGGGTCCCTGAGTACCCTGGGGGGCTCCCTGAGATCATGGGGGGGGGGTCCCTGAGCACCCTGGGGGGGGGGGGGGTCCCTGAGATCATGGGGGGGTCCCTGAGCACCCTGGGGGGCTCCCTGAGATCATGGGGGGGGGTCCCTGAGCACCCTGGGGGGGTCCCTGAGCACCTGGGGGGGGTTCCCTGAGCACCCTGGGGGGGGTTTCCTGAGATCATGGGGGGGTTTCCCAGTCTATGGGGGGGTCCCTGAGCACCCCAGCAGGGACCCTGAGCCTTTGGGGGGGCCCTTCAGCCCGTGGAGGGGGTTCCTGAGGCCCCTGGGGGTGTCCCCAAGGCACATTTGGGGTCCCCGATGGCCCGGGGGGGGGGGGGGGTCCCCGGACCCCTGGGTCCCCCCGCTGAGCCCCCGTCCGCACCCCGCAGGGCTCCCGCTGCCCGGCCCCGAGGAGCCCGGAGTCCCCCAGCCCCGGGGCAGCGAGGAGGGGGGGGAGCCCCGGGGCACCCCCGCAGGTGAGGGGGGACACGGGGACATGGGGACGGG
Organism: Mycteria americana; assembly: GCF_035582795.1. NCBI lineage: Eukaryota > Metazoa > Chordata > Aves > Ciconiiformes > Ciconiidae > Mycteria > Mycteria americana. Next base: position 13,254 of record NW_027445600.1, on the reverse strand, counting down.
GAGGGGAAGGGGGACGCAGGGATGGAGGGAGGGAGGGGGGGACGGGGAGGGGGACGTGGGGGTGGATGGGGGACAACGAGGGGGGGACGGGGAGGGGGAGGGGGGGACAGAGCGGGGGACACGGGGATGGAGGCAGGGACGTGGAGAGGGGGATGGAACGGGGAGGGGGGCACGGGGACAGAGAGGGGGACGTGGGGACAGAGAGGGGGACACGGGGACGGAGGGAGGGATGCGGAGAGGGGGACACGGGGTCGGAGAGGGGGACATGGAAAGGGGGGCGTGGGGACAGAGAAGGGGACGTGGGGAGGGAGAGGGGGCGGAGAGGGGGCACAGGGACGGGGCGGGGGACACGGGGACGGTGTGAGGGACGGGGGGGGGGGACACGTGGGGACAGACAAGGGAACGGGGGGGTGGACGGGGGACACGGGGGGGGGAAGGGGGGGGATGGGTCGCAGGGGCAGAAGCCCTGACGCCCCCTCCCCGTCCCCGCAGCCTCCTCCCCGGCCCCGTCGCCGCCGTCCCCGCGCTGGCGTCCCCGCCGCCGCCGCCGCCGCCGCCCCCCCGCCCCGGGCCGCCGCCCCCCCGGCTCCTCCTCCTCCTCCGCCGCCGCCGCCGCGTCCGTTCGCCTGCGGGGAGTGCGGGAAGCGCTTCGGGCTGAGCTCCCACCTGATCCGTCACCAGCGCAGCCACACGGGCGAGCGTCCCTTCGGCTGCGGCGCCTGCGGCAAAGCCTTCGCCCAACGCTCCGACCTGGCCCGCCACCACCGCACCCACACCGGCGAGCGCCTCTACGCCTGCGGCGACTGCGGCAAGCGCTTCGCCGAGAGCTCCCACCTCCTCCGCCACCGCGTCACCCACTCGGGCGAGCGGCCTTTCCAGTGCCGCCTCTGCGGGAAGAGCTACGGCGACAGCTCCTACCTGGCCGTCCACCAGCGCGCCCACACCGGCGCCCGCCCCTACGGCTGCCCCCGCTGCGGCAAGGCCTTCGCCCGCAGCTCCACCCTCGCCCGCCACCAGCGCGTCCACGGCGCGGGACACGCCCCCTCGGCCGGGCTCCGCCCCTTGGGCGGGAAGTGGGAGGGGCCGAGGGGCGAGGGCGGCCCCGGGGAGGAGCCGGAGAGGCGGGGGGGGGGCGCGGTGGGAGGGGCTGCCGGGGGGACGCGCCTCCCCGGCCGAGCTCCGCCCGCCGTGGGCGGGGACGTGGCGGGGGGCGGCGCCGCCGGAGAGCGAGACGCGCCCGCTGGCGGCTGAGTGGGAGGGGCTGCGCTGTGGCCGCGCCTCCCCGGGTCAGCCCCGCCCACTGGGTGAGGAGTGGGAGGGGCCGCCGCGCGGGAACGCCCCCCGTGGGGGGAGGAGCCCCGGCAGCCAGGAGGAGGAGGAGGAGGAGGAGGGTGAGCCCCGCCCACCAGCGGGTGAGTGGGAGGAGCTACGGCCGGGCCCCGCCTCCCAGGAGAAGCTCCGCCCCTTGGCCGAGAAGTGGGAGGGGCTTCGGCTCAGCCCCGCCTCCTCCTCCCCCTCGGAGGGAGACGTGACTGATGGGGAGGACTGGGCTGGCCACGCCCCCCCCGAGGATGAGCCCCGCCCCCTGGAGCCGGAGTGGGAGGAGCGACGCTGCGGCCACGCCCCCTCGGAGGAGGAGGCGGGACGGCCTCCCTTGCGGGACTGGGCTGGCCACGCCCCGCCGGAGGACAAGCCCCGCCCCCGCGAAGCGGAGTGGGCGGGGCCGGGCGGCGGCGACTCCGCCTCCTCCTCCTCCTCGGGCGAGCCTTCGGAGGACGAGTGGGCGGAGCCGGCGGTCGGCCCCGCCCCCCGCGGGCTGCGAGTGGGGGGCGAGTGGGCGGGGCTGCGGGCCACGCCCACCCGGCCGCCGGCCACCAATCACCTGCGGATCGTGGGGTGGCAGTGGGGGGTGGAGTGAGCCGTTGCCCGGCAACCGCGCGCGGGGGGAGGGCGGGGTGGGCGGGCGGGTGGGGGGGGGGGGGGAGCGGGGCGGTTGCCGGGCAACGGCTGCCCCGGCGACCGCCCGCCCGGGGGGCGGGGCCTGGCGAGACTCAATAAAGACGTGACGGCACTCTGGCTCCGCCTCCTTAAAGACCCCGGCTCCCTCATTGGCCGCCCCGCGCTCCCGCACCGCCCCACTGCCCGCCGATTGGTGGCGACGTCCCGCTTGTCCCGCCCTCTGCCCGTTATTGGCCAGGGGCGCTACCCCCTCCGTCCCCATCGAGCGCCGCTGCTCTCTGATTGGCCGCCGCCGCCGCCCGTCTCTTCCCTGCCCGCCGATTGGCCGCGCCCGCCTCCCGTCTCACCCTCCCCTCCCCATTGGCTGGGGGCTCCGCCCTGCCGGGCCGAGCTCGCTCCCCATTGGCCGCCGCCCTCCCCCCGCCGCCGCTTCCCCTTCCTGCCCCGCCGGCCCCGCCCCCCGCCCCCCTCCAGCCACCAATGGCAGCGCGGGCCGGGGGGCGGGGCCGCGCCCCGATTGGCCGGCGGCTGCGCGCGCATCGCCGCGCCGACGGGAGGGCGGGGGAGGGGTCGCTCCGGCCGCCGCCAGCCCCGGGCGCCCCCCGCCCCTGCTCGTCGCCATGGAAACGGGGCCCCCCGCGCCCCCGCCCCGCCCCGCCCGCCCCCGCCCCAAGATGGCCGCCGGGCCCCCGCCGGGACCCCTGGCCAATGGGGTGGCGGCGACGGCGGCCGGGCGGGGGGCAGCGGCCAATGAGGGGGCGGAAGAGACCCGGCGCCGCCCGGAGGCGGCCAATGAGGGGAGGGAGGGCCGGCGGGGGTCAAAGGCCGCGGCGGGGTCAACAGCGGGGGTCGAGGTGGGGTCGACCCCGCCCAACGAGGGGTCAACGGAGGCCGGGACGGGGGCGGCGGCGGCCAATGAGGGCTCGGAGCCCCACCCGAGGGCGGCGGCGGCCATCTTGAGGTCAGTGGAGGTCACGGCGGGGGCAGAGGCCGACGGGAGGTCAACGGCGGCCAGCGCGGGGTCAACGGTGGCCAACGCGGGGTCAACGGCGGCCAACGTGGGGTCAACGGAGGCCAGCGCAGGGTCAACGGCGGCCAACGTGGGGTCAACGGAGGCCAGCGCGGGGTCAACGGCGGCCAATGAGGAGCCAGAAGACCACGGAACGTCAACGGCGGCCAGCGTGGGGTCAACTGCAGCCAACGCGGGGTCAACGGTGACCAGCGTGGGGTCAACGGCGGCCAATGAGAAGGCAGAAGCCCACGGGAGGTCAACGGCGGCCATGTCAGGGTCAACTGTGGCCAACACAGGGTCAACGGCGGTCACGACAGGGTCAACGGTGACCAGCGTGGGGTCAACGGCGGCCAATGAGAAGGCAGAAGCCCACGGGGGGTCAACGGCGGCCGTGTTAGGGTCAACTGTGGCCAACACAGGGTCAACGGCGGCCATCTCAGGGTCAACGGTGACCAGCGTGGGGCCAACTGCGGCCAACACGGGGTCAACAGGAGCCAACGAGGAGCCAGAAGCCCATGGGAAGTCAACGGCCGCCATCTCGGGGTCAACAGCAGCCGATGCAGGGTCATCGGCGGCCATCTCGGGGTCGACAGCAGCCAACGCGGGGTCATCGGCGGCCATCTCGGGGTCAACAGCAGCCAACAAGGAGCCGGAGCCTCGCACGACCTCCGCGGCGGCCATCTTGGAGCCGAGTCCATCCGAGGCGGCGCCGGAGACCCCCGCCACCTCGACGGCGGCCACCTCGGAGCCATCGGCAGCCCCGCCGGCGGCCGTTTCGGGCTCTCCGGGGGAGCGGAGCCTGGCGGGGGCCAACGGGCCGGGGCGGGGCTCGCAGAGCAGCCTGGGCCCCGGCATCCCGGGGCCGCGGGGGCGGGACCTGGACTCGGTGAGCCTCCTGTCGGGGACGCTGGAGTCCTTGGCCGGTTCCTTCCCCGACGACGCCAGCTCCATGGGCTCCGACTCGGAGCTGTCGGCGCCGTCCTACCGCCGCACCGACCGCTACGGCTTCCTGGGGGGCAGCCAGTACTGCGAGGCGCCGTGAGTGACCCCGAACGGGCATCTTCCGCCCCAAAACGCCTCTCCCCGCCCCCCCCCCCCCCCCCGGGGTGGGACGCCCCGTGGGGTCCACACCTCCCCGCCCCCATCACCTCTGGGCTCCCAGGAGGGTGTCTGAGACCCCCCCAAGCGTGGGGCTGGGTTTGGCGGGGGGCTCGCTATGGGGCTGGGTGGGTGCCCAGGGTGAGCTGTGGGGCTGTGGGGTGGCGGGACCCCCCCCCCCCACCGCCCGCCCCCCCTCCCCCCCCCCAGGGAGAGCTCGGTGCCCGTGGACGTGGCGCGGCAGCGGGAGCTGAAGTGGCTGGAGATGTTCAACCACTGGGACAAGTGGCTCTTGCGGCGCTACCAGAAGGTGGGTCCTGCCCCACGGCGGGGACCTTGGCGTGGGGGGGCCTTGGGGGGCCCCCATGACCCACAGGGGGTTTGGGGGGGGGAGATCTTTCTGCCCAGGAGGGGGGTCTGGGGGTCCTCCTGCCCCATAGCAGCTCTTGGGAGGTTTCTTGTGCCCCATAGAGGGGTATGGGGGGTCCTCCTGCCCCATAGCAGGCCCTGGGGGGGGTCCTCCTGCCCCATAGGAGCTCTTGGGAGGTTTCTTGTGCCCCATAGAGGGGTATGGGGGGTCCTCCTGCCCCATAGCAGGCCCTGGGGGGGTCCTCCTGCCCCATAGCAGCCCTTGGGAGGGTCCTTCTGCCCCATAGAGGGGTTTCGGGGGGTTCTCCTGCCCCATAGCAGGCCCTGGGGGGGGTCCTCCTGCCCCATAGCAGCCCTTGGGAGGTTCCTTCTGCCCCACAGAGGGGTATGGGGGGTTCTCCTGCCCCATAGCAGGTCCTGGGGGGGGTCCTCCTGCCCCATAGCAGCCCTTGGGAGGTTCCTTCTGCCCCACAGAGGGGTATGGGGGGTTCTCCTGCCCCATAGCAGGCCCTGGGGGGGTCCTCCTGCCCCATAGCAGCCCTTGGGAGGGTCCTTCTGCCCCATAGAGGGGTTTCAGGGGTTCTCCTGCCCCATAGCAGGCCCTGGGGGGGGGTCCTCCTGCCCCATAGCAGCTCTTGGGAGGTTTCTTGTGCCCCATAGAGGGGTATGGGGGGTTCTCCTGCCCCATAGCAGGCCCTGGGGGGGTCTTCCTGCCCCTTAGAGGGGTTTGGGGTGTTTGTCTTGCCCCCTAGCAGGCCCTGGGGGGGGGGGTCCTGCCCCATAGCAGGCCCTGGAGGGGGGGGCAGTTCCTCCTGCCCCATAGAGGGCTCTGGGAGGTTCCTCCTGCCCCATAGAGAGGTTCGGGGGGGCCCTCCCGCCCCACGGCAGGCGGCGGGGTCTGCATCAGGCTGACGGTGGGGGCCGTGGGTCTCTCTCTCCGTGGGTCTCTCTCTCCGTGGGTCTCTCCGGCCGTGGGTCTTGCCGTCCGTGGGTCTGGCCGTGGGTCTGGCCGTCCGTGGGTCCCGCCGTGGGGCAGGTGAAGCTGCGCTGCCGCAAGGGCATCCCCTCCTCCCTGCGGGCCCGGGCCTGGCAGCTCCTCTCCGACAGCAAAGCCCTGCTGGATCGCAACCCCGGCCTCTTCCAGGTGAGGGCGGGGCAGGGCGGGGCCCTGGGGGGGTGGGCGTGGCCCGGGGGGCGTGGCCCGTGGGGCGTGGCCCCGGGTGACGCCCACCCGGCCGGCAGGAGCTGGAGCGGCAGCCGGGGGAGCCGCGGTGGCTGGACGCCATCGAGAAGGACCTGCACCGGCAGTTCCCCTTCCACGAGATGTTCGCCGCCCGCGGCGGGCACGGGTAGGACACGCCCACCCCCCCGGGACACGCCCACTGTGGACACGCCCCCCACCCCAGTGGACACGCCCACCCCACCCCCCCGGGGCACGCCCACCCCGCTGTGTCCAGCCCCGGGTCTGGGCCTTGAATGGGTTCCCCTGGGTGGCCACGCCCCCTCCCGAGGTGACCACGCCCCTTCTGGGTGGACACGCCCCCTCCCGAGGTGACCACGCCCCTCCCAGGGTGGACACGCCCCAACCCCCAAATCTGGGCACACCCCTTCGTGAGCGGCTCCGCCCCTCCTCCAGCCTGGCCGCTCCCACTAATGGGTTGGCTCCTCCCCTTCTGGGTTGGCCCCGCCCCTTCGGGGTGAGCCACTCCTCCCTCAGGCTGGCTCCTCCCCCTCCAAGGTAGCCCCTCCCCCTTTTTGGGTTGGCTCCTCCTCCTCCTCCAGACTAGCCCCTCCCCTAAAGACTTGGCTCCTCCCCCTCCACACTGGTTGCTCTCCCTCTGGCTTGGCTCCTCCTCCCCCGGCCTGGCTCCTCCCACTCTGAACCGGCCCCTCCCCTGCCAAACTGGCCCCTCCCCCTCCAATCTGGCTCCTCCTCTCATACTTTGGCTCCTCCTCCTCCGCGGTGGCTCCTCCCCCTCCGGGTTGGCTCCTCCCCCTCCGCACCGCCCCCTCCCCCTCTCTGGCGGCTCCTCCCCCTCCGGGGTAGCGCCTCCCCCGGGCGCTGACCCCGCCCCCCCGGCGGCTGACCCCGCCCCCGGCCCCGCCCCCAGGCAGCAGGACCTGTACCGCATCCTGAAGGCCTACACCGTCTACCGGCCGCAGGAGGGCTACTGCCAGGCCCAGGCCCCCGTGGCCGCCGTCCTGCTCATGCACATGCCCGCCGAGGTGGGGCCGGGGGGCACCGGGGGGCAGGGGGGCACGGGGGGCACTGGGGACCTGGGGGTCATGGGGGTCGAGGAGGGCACCGGGGGTCAGAGGGGGCACGGGGGGCACCAGGGGTCGTGGGGGGCATGGGGGACACGGGGGGCACTGGGGGTCACAGGGGTCATGGGGGGCACCGGGGGGCACGGGGGGACACGGGGAGCACGGGGGCACTGGGGGTCACAGGGGTCATGGGGGGCACCGGGGGGCACGGGGGGACACGGGGGGCACTGGGGACCTGGGGGTCATGGGGGTCGAGGAGGGCACCGGGGGTCGTGGGGGGCATGGGGGGCACCGGAGGGCACGGGGGGCATGGGGGGACCCGGGGGTCACAGGGGTCATGGGGGGCACTGGGGGTCAGGGGGGGCAACCGGGGGGGAAACGGGGGTCATGGGGGTCACGGGGGGCACTGGGGACCCAGGGGTCGTGGGGGGCACTGGGGGTCATGGGGGGCACCGGGGGGCAGGGGGACACGGGGGTCATGGGGGTCACGGGGGGCACTGGGGACCTGGGGGTCATGGGGGTCACGGAGGGCACTGGGGGTCATGGGGGTCGCGGGGGGACCCGGGGGTCATGGGGGTCGCGGGGGGCAGCAGGGACCCGGGGGTCCCAGGGCCCTGGGGATGGGGGGGGGGCGACGGGGAGGTTGGGGGGGTCCTGGGGTCGCGGAGGGGTCGGGGGGTGGGGGGAGGGGTCCCGGGCGCCGGGGTCGCCCCGCTGACCCCCCTCCCCTCCCCCCCCCTCCCCTCCCCCGCAGCAAGCGTTCTGGTGCCTGGTGCAGATCTGCGAGAAATACCTGCCCGGCTACTACAGCGCCGGCCTGGTGAGGGGCGGGGCCAGCGGGGGTCAGCGGGGTCAGCAGGGGTCAATGGGGTCAGCGGGGGTCAAGGGGGGGGATGGGGGCCAATGGGGTCGGCGGGGGTCAATGAAGGATGATGATGGTCAAGGGGAGCCAATGGCGCCGATGGGGGTCGGTGGGGTCAGTGGGGGTCAGTGGGGTCAGTGGGGGTCAAGGGGGGTCAACGAGGGGTCAATGGGGGTCAATGAGGGATGATGGGGGTCAAGGAGGGGTCAAGGGGGGTCAAGGGGGGTGATGGGGGTCAATGAGTGGTCAATGGGGGTCAATGGGGGTCAACGAGGGATGATGGGGGTCAAGGAGGGGTCAGTGGGGGTCAATGGGGGTCAACGAGGGATGATGGGGGTCAAGGAGAGGTCAGTGGGGTCAATGGGGTCAACAAGGGATGATGGGAGTCAAGGAGGGGTCAATGGGGGTCAAGGGGGGTCAAGGGGGTCAACGAGGGCTGATGGGGGTCAAGGGGGGTCAATGGGGGTCAACGAGGGATGATGGGGGTCAAGGAGGGGTCAAGAGGGTGATGGGGGTCAATGAGGGGTCAATGGGGTCAACAAGGGGTCAATAGGGGTCAGTGGGGGTCAATGGGGGTTAACAAGGGATGATGAGAGTCAAGGAGGGGTCAATGGGGGTCAATGGGGGTCAACGAGGGCTGATGGGGGTCAAGGAGGGGTCAATGGGGTCAAGCAGGGATGATGGGGTCAAGGAGGGGTCAATGGGGGTCAAGGGGGGCCAGGGCCAATGGGGGTCAACGAAGGCTGATGGGGGTCAAGGAGGGGTCAATGGGGGTCAAGGAGGGCTGATGGGGGTCAAGGAGGGGTCAATGGGGGTCAAGCAGGGATGATGGGGTCAAGGAGGGGTCAATGGGGGTCAAGGGGGGCCAATGGGGGTCAACGAAGGCTGATGGGGGTCAAGGAGGGGTCAATGGGGGTCAACAAGGGATGATGGGGTCAAGGGGGGGTCAAGGGGGGTCAATGGGGGTCAACGAGGGATGATGGGGGTCAAGGAGGGGTCAAGGGGGTCAAGGGGGGTCAAGGGGGTCAAGGGGGGCTGATGGGGGCCAAGAGAGCCCAAGGGACCTCAAGGGGGGCCCAGCGGCGGCCACAGGGCCCCCCCGGGGCACCCCTGACCCCCCCCCCCCGCCCCCAGGAGGCCGTGCAGCTGGACGGGGAGGGTGTTCGGGGCGCTGCTGCGGCGCGCGGCCCCCCGCCGCCCACCGGCACCTGCGGCGCTTCCGGGTGGAGCCGGTGCTGTACCTGACCGAGTGGTTCATGTGCATCTTCGCCCGCAGCCTGCCCTGGGCCGCCGTCCTGCGCGTCTGGGACATGTTCTTCTGCGAGGGTACGGGCGGCGCCGGGCGCGGCCCCGGGGGGCGGGGCCGGGATCCGCGGCCCCGTCCCGTGTCGCCTCCCGCGGCCGTGTCCCGCGTCCATGTCCCACGTCCACATCCCACGTCCCCGTCCCGTGTCACCTCCCGTGTCCTTGTCCCGCGTCCATGTCCTATGTCCCCGTCCCGTGTCACCTCCCGCGGCCATGTCCCGCATCCATGTCCCATGTCCACGTCCCGTGTCACCTCCCGCGGCCATGTCGGATGTCCCCATCCCACGTCCCCGTCCCGTGTCACCTCCCGTGTCCTTGTCCCGCATCCATGTCCCACATCCACGTCCCACGTCCCCGTCCCGTGTCACCTCCCGCGTCCTTGTCTGATGTCCCCGTCCCACGTCCCCGTCCCGTGTCACCTCCCATGTCCTTGTCCTGCATCCATGTCCCACATCCACGTCCCACGTCCCCGTCCCGTGTCGCCTCCCGCGGCCGTGTCCCGCATCCATGTCCCGTGTCCACATCCCGTGTCACCTCCCACGGCCGTGTCCCGCATCCATGTCCCCCGTCCACGTCCCACGTCCCTGTCCCGTGTCACCTCCCGTGTCCATGTCCGATATCCGTGTCCCACGTCCCCGTCCCGTGTCACCTCCCACATCCTTGTCCGATGTCCCCGTCCCACGTCCCTGCCCCATGTCACCTCCCGTGTCCATGTCCAATATCCGTGTCCCGTGGCCACATCCCACGTCCGTGTACCACGTCACCTCCTGTGTCCACGTCCCATGTCCGTGTCCCATATCCATGTCTCGCGTCCACGTCCCATGTCCGCATCCCGTGTCACCTCCCGTGTCCATGTCCGATATCCACGTCCCATGGCCATGTCCCACATCCATGGCCCACATCCGTGGCCCGTGTCCGTGGCCCGTGTCACCTGCCGTGTCCACGTCCCACATCCATTTCCCACGTCCATGTCCCACGTCCCCGTCCCGTGTCACCTCCCGTGTCCGTGTCCAATGTCCACGTCCCACGTCCATGTCCTGTACCCACATCCCGTGTCCCTGTCCCGTGTCCCTGTCCCGTGTCCCCGTGTCCGTGTCCCTGCCCACACCCCATCTCCCTCCGCGCTCCCGCGTCCCGTGTCCCACGCCCGTGTCCCCACGTCCCACCTCTTTATGTCCCACGTCCCCGTCCCACGTCCCCGTCCTGTGTCCCCGTGTCCCACATCTTGTGCCACCGTCCCATATCCACGTCCCACGTCCGTGTCCTGTGTCATCACGTCAATGTCCCACATCCACGTCCCGTCTCCCCACGTCCCATGTCCCACGTTCACATCCCCGTCCCACGTCCCCGTCCCACGTCCCCGTCCCACGTCCCCGTCCCATCTCCCCATGTCCCCGTCCCCGTCCCACGCCCCATGTCCATGTCCCTCGTCCCTGTCCTGTCTCCCTGTGTCCCCGTCCCACGTCCCCATCCCCCATCCATGTCCCCGTCCCACATCCACGTCCCTCGTCCCGGTCCCATGTCCCCATCCCACGTCCCCGTCCCCATCCCTTGTCCCAGTCCCACGTCCCCGTCCCTCGTCCCCGTCCCCCGTCCCCGTCCCCCGTCTTGCGTCCCCCGTCCCACATCCCCATCCCTCATCCACGTCCCTGTCCCCCATCCCCGTCCCTCGTCCCCGTCCCTCGTCCTCGTCCCGCGTCCCCGTCCCTCATCCCCGTCCCACGACCCCGTCCCCCAACCCACTTCCCCATTCCCCGTCCCTCATCCCTGTCCCCGTCCCCCGTCCCCGTCCCCCGTTGCCGTCCCCTGTCCCGGTCCCCCGTCTCTGTCCCTCGTCCCCGTCCCCTGTCTCCATCCCTCATCCCCATCCCACATCCCTGTCCCTCGTCCCCATCCCCCGTCCCCGTCCCTCGTCCCCCTCCCCTGTCTTGCGTCCCCGTCCCCCATCTCCGTCCCTCGTTCCCGTCCCCCGTCCCGGTCCCTTGTCCCCCATCCCACGTCCCCGTCCCTCGTCCCCATCCCCCGTCTTGCATCCCCGTCCCCGTCCCCTGCCCCCATCCCCCGTCCCCATCCCTCGTCCCCATCCCACATCCCTGTCCCTCGTCCCCATCCCCCGTCCCCGTCCCTCGTCCCCCTCCCCTGTCTTGCGTCCCCGTCCCCCATCTCCGTCCCTCGTTCCCGTCCCCCGTCCCGGTCCCTTGTCCCCATCCCACGTCCCCGTCCCTCGTCCCCATCCCCCGTCTTGCATCCCCGTCCCCGTCCCCTGCCCCCATCCCCCGTCCCCATCCCTCGTCCCCATCCCCCGTCTTGCGTCCCGGTCCCTCGTCCTCGTCCTGGTCCCCCGTCCCCATCCCTCATCCCTGTCCCACATCCTCGTCCCCATCTCCCGTCCCCGTCCCCGTCCCCGTCCCTCGTCCCTGTCCCCCGTCCCCGTCCCCCGTCCCCGTCCCTCGTCCCTGTCCCCCGTCCCTGTCCCTCGTCCCCGTCCCCTGTCCCCATCCCTGTCCCCTGTCCCCATCCCCCGTCCCCGTCCCTCGTCCCCGTCCCCTGTCCCCGTCCCCCGTCCCCGTCCCCCGTCCCCATCCCCCGTTTTGCGTCCCCGTCCCTCGTCCCGGTCCCGTGTCCCCGTCCCTCATCCCTGTCCCACATCCTCGTCCCCGTCCCCCGTCCCGGTCCCCTGTCCCCGTCCCTCGTCCCCATCCCCCGTCCCCTGTCCCCGTCCCCTGTCCCACATGCTCGTCCCTGTCCCGTGTCACCGTCCCCCGTCCCGGTCCCGTGTCCCCATCCCTCGTCCCTGTCCCACATCCTCGTCCCCATCCCCTGTCCCCGTCCCCCATCCCCGTCCCTGTCCCCTGTCCCCGTCCCTCGTCCCCATCCCCCGTCTTGCGTCCCCGTCCCTCGTCCCCGTCCCTCGTCCCGGTCCCACGTCCCCATCCCTCATCCCTGTCCCACATCCTCATCCCCGTCCCCCGACCCCATCCCCCATCCCCGTCCCCCGTCCCCGTCCCTCGTCCCGGTCCCCTGACCCCATCCCCGTCCCCGTCCCCCGTCGCCATCCCCCATCCCAGTCCCGCGTCCCCTGTCCCCGTCCCCTGTCCCACATGCTCATCCCCGTCCCCCGTCCCCCGTCCCCGTCCCCCGTCGCCGTCCCCCGTCCCGGTCCCGCGTCCCCCCGCTCTTCACGCCCCCCCCCCCCCCCCCAGGGGTGAAGATCATGTTCCGGGTGGGGCTGGTGCTGCTGCGCCAGGCGCTGGGGACCCCCGAGAAGCTGCGGAGCTGCCAGGGGATGTACGAGACCATGGAGCGGCTGCGCAGCGTCCCCCCCCCCCGGCCTGCACGAGGACGCCCTGGTCCACCAGGTGGGGGACGTGGGGGGACGGGGGGGGATGTGGGGACGCGGGGACGCGTGGGGACGTGGGGACGTGGGGGGACGTGGGGGGATGTGGGGGGATGTGGGTATGTGGGGGGACGTGGGGGGACAGGGGGACACGGGGGGACACGGGGGGACGGGGGGGGGGACATGAGGGGACATGGGGGGATGTGGGGGGGATGTGGGGGGACGTGGGGGGACGTGGGGGGGATGTGGGGACATGGGGGGACGTGGGGGGACGTGGGGGGACGTGGGGGGGATGTGGGGACACGTGGGGACGCGGGGACGTGGGGGGACATGGGGGGATGGGGGGACGTGGGGGATGCGGGGGGACGTGGGGGGGACGTGAGGGGACATGGGGGGGATGCGGGGGGATGTGGGGACGTGGGGGGATGTGGGGACGTGGGGGGACATGGGGGGACGGGGGACGGGGGGGGGGGACATGGGGGATGTGGGGATGTGGGGGGACATGGGGGGACAGGGGGACGTGGGGGACGTGGGGATGTGGGGGGACGGGGGGGGATGCGGGGATGTGGGGGGATGTGGGGGGATGCGGGGGGACATGGGGACATGGGGGGGACATGAGGGGACATGGGGGGACGTGGGGACATGGGGGGACGTGGGGGGACGTGGGGATGTGGGGGGGGACACGGGGGGGACATGGGGACATGGAGAAGCGGGGGGGACGTGGGGATGGGGGGCCGTGGGGGGGCACAGGGGACACGGGGGGGCCGTGGGGGGACGCGGGGATGTGGGGGGGACATGTGGGGGACATGGGGACATGGAGAGGTGGAGGGGACGTGGGGGGATGTGGGGGGACGTGGGGGGACGCGGGGACATGGAGAGGCAGAGGGGACGTGGGGACGGGGGGGTACGGGGGGGGATGGGGGGACGTGGGGGGACGTGGAGAGGCGGAGGGGACGTGGGGACGCGTGGGGACGTGGGGGGACATGGGGGGACGTGGGGGGGCCGCGGGGACATGGAGAAGCGGGGGGGCCGTGGGGATGGGGGGCG
>NW_027445599.1:0-26330 GCF_035582795.1 Mycteria americana | reverse complement strand
TACAGGCCCTGGGACCCCAATACGGCCCCATGGGACCCCTATAGTCCCCTGTACCCCAATATGGGCCCTGGGACCCCAATACGGCCCCACGGGACCCCCATGGCTCCCTGCACCCCAATATGGGCCCTGGAGACCCCAGTATGGCTCCCTGCACCCCAATACGGCTACCAGAGGACCCCAATGTGGGCCCTAGGACCCCAATATGGCCCCATAGGGTCCCTGCACCCCTATACAGCTCCCACACACCCCAATATGGCTCCCTGCACCCCAATATGGGCCCTGGGACCCCAATATGGCCCCACGGGACCCCTATGGCTCGCTGCACCCCTATATGGCTACCACAGACCCCAATGTGGCTCCCTGAACCCCAATACAGGCCCTGGGACCCCAATACGGCCCCATTGGACCCCTATGTCTCCGTGCACCCCAATACGGCCCCATAGCATCCCTGCACCCCTATACAGCTCCCAGAGACCCCAATGTGGCTCCCTGCACCCCAATATGGGCCCTGGGACCCCAATATGGCCCCATGGGGCCCCTATGGCTCCCTGCACCACAACACGGCTACCAGGGACCCCAATACGGCCCCACCGGACCCCTATGGCTCCTTGCACCCCAATACGGCCCCATAGGGTCCCTGCCACCCCTATACAGCTCCCAGACACCCCAATACAGCCCCACGGACCCCTATGGCTCCCTGCACCCCAATATGGCTACCAGAGACCCCAATGTGGCTCCCTGAACCCCAATATGGGTCCTGGGACCCCAATACGGCCCCACTGGACCCCTATAGTTCCCTGCACCCCAGTAATGGCCCCAGGGATCCCAACAGGGCCCCACACGTGTCCTATAGCACCCTACCCTATAGCACCCCATAGCTCCCTGCACCCCAACATGGCTCCGGGGACCCCGACAGGGCCCCACACGTGCCCTATAGCACCCCATAGTACCCTACAGCTTCCTGCCATATAGCACCCTATAGCTCCCTGCCTCCCCAACACAGCTCTGAGACCCCCACAAGGCCCCACATGCATCCTATAGCACCCTATAGCTCCCTGCCCTATAGCACTCTATAGCTCCCTGCCCCCACAACACGGCTCTGGGACCCCGACAAGGCCCCATGCACGCCCTATAGCACCCTATAGCTCCCTACCCCCCAACACGGCTCCGGGGACCCCGACAGGGCCCCACACGCACCCTATAGCTCCTGCCTATAGCACCCTATAGCTCCCTGCCCCCCAACACGGCTCCAGGGCCCCCGACAGGCCCCACACGTGCCCTATAGCACCCTATAGCTCCCTGCACTCCAATATAACACTGGGAATCCCAACAAAGCCCCACATGCGCCCTATAGCTCCCTACCCCCCAACACAGCTCTGAGACCCCCACAAGGCCCCACATGCATCCCTATAGCACCCTATAGCTCCCTGCCCTATAGCACTCTATAGCTCCCTGCCCCCAACACAGCTCTGGGACCCCGACAAGGCCCCATGCACGCCCTATAGCACCCTATAGCTCACCTGCCCCCCAACACGGCTCCGGGGACCCCGACAGGGCCCCACACGCACCCTATAGCTCCTGCCCTATAGCACCCTATAGCTCCCTGCCCCCCAACATGGCTCCGGGGACCCCGACAGGGCCCCCACACGTGCCCTATAGCTCCTGCCCTATAGCACCCTATAGCTCCCTGCCCTATAGCACCCTACAGCTCCCTGCCCCCAACACGGCTCTGGGACCCCCACAGGGCCCCACACGCACCCTGTAGCTCCTGCCCTATAGCACCCTATAGCTCCCTGCCCCCAACACGGCTCCAGGGCCCCCGACAGGGCCCCCCTGCACCCCAGCACGGCCCGGGGGTGCCCCCCGCCCCCTTCCCCCCCCCCCGCCCCCCCGAATCCTGCTCTCCGCCGGCTCCAGGAAAAGGATAAGCGGGTCCGGGCGCCTGGAGGAGTCCGGGCCGGGCCGAGCCGCGCCGAGGGGCCGCGCCGCGCCGTGCCGAGGCCGTCCGGGGTCCCGCCGTCTCCTCGCCGCCGTCTGCCGGAGCGCCGGGGGGGGCCGGGGGGGCCGAGAGCCGCAGGCACTTACTCGCTCGAGTGCGTGTGGGGGGGCTCTTCGCCGTCCGCCGGGCGGTTTTTGGGGGGCGGGCGGGACGGAGCGAGGAAGAGGAGGAGGAGGAGGAGGAGGAGGAGGAGGAAGAAGAAGGGGGGCGGCTGGAGGGGGGAGACCCGAGAGATCTTCCGCAGGGGGGGCGGGGGCCGGGGGCAGCCCCCCGCGCCGGGGCGGGCGCCGGGGGCAAAGAAGGTAGAAGGGGTAATTACGTCTTGCATGAATTTGCGGCAGACGGGGCGGATTTCCTTGCTGAGCGTGGCGCTGAACATCATGACCTGCTTTTCGTGCGGGGTCATGCGGAAAATCTCCTGGACGTCCCGACGCATGTCTGGGGGGGCGGGGAGGGGCTCAGGGGGGCGGAAAAGGGGGGGCCGGGGGTCGCGGCCGCCGAGGGGCTGCGCCTGGATGCTCGGGGCCCTCCCCCCGAACGCCCGCGTCCCCCTTGCCGAATCGCCGGGACCCCCCTCGCGGACGCTAGGGGCCCCCCCGGTCTCCTCCTGGGTGCCCGCCTCCGCCCCTGGTCCCCCCCCCGCGCCTGGGTGCCCTACGGGGCTGCGCCGGACACCCGGATCCCCCCCCCCTTCCCAAATTCTGGGGTCCCCCCTCCCACGCAGCGACGCAGCGGGGCTCCCCCCAGGGCTCCAGACGCTAGGGGCCCCCCCGGTCTCCTCCTGGGTGCCCGGCTCTGCCCCTGATCCCCCCCCCCCCAAATCTCCTCCTGGACCCCTGGGTGCCCCCCCCACGCCTGGGTGCCCTACGGGGCTGAATGGCCCCCCCCCCGTCCCAAATTCTGGGGTCCCCCCTCCCACGCAGCGGGGCTCCCCCCAGGGCTCCAGACGCTCGGGTCCCCCCGAGCCTCCCTCTGCGTGCCCGGATCCCCTCCTCGCACCCCCGAATCCCCTTCCTAAAATACTGGGGTGTCGTCTGTGTGTCCCCCCCCCCGAGAGCCCCCAGCTCCTCCCGGACCCCCGGTGCCCCCCGGACCCACCGAGCTGCTCGAGCATCTTGTCGCACTCGTCCAGGATGAAGTGCTTGATGTGCTTCAGGTTGAGGCTCTTGTTGCGGGCCAGGGCCAGGATGCGGCCCGGGGTCCCCACCACGATGTGGGGGCAATTCTTCTTCAGCACCTCCTCGTCCTTCTTGATCGACAGCCCCCCGAAAAACACCGCCACCTGCGGGGGAGGGGGGGGGGGGGGCACGCTCAGCCACCCCCAACCCCGCCAACCCGCCCCCCGGCACCCCCAAGCTCCCACAGACCCGCCACCCCCAACCCCCCCCAACCCCACACCCCCCAAACCCCACACCCCCCCAACCCCACACACCCCCCCAAACTCCCCCACACCCCCCCAGCACCCCAACCTCCCCCACACCCCCCTTTTTGTCACCGCACCCCCTCTTTGCCAGGGTTTCAGGGTCCCCTGGGCGGTTCAGGGTTCCCCCCGCTAACACCGACACCCCCAAAAAACCTCCTGGGGAGCCCCCGTGCCCCCAAACCCGCCTCCCCCACCCTCTTTGTGCCCTGACCCCCCCAGCCCTCCCCAACCTCGATCACCCCCTTTACCCCCACCCCTTGCCAAGATTTTGGGGTCCCCCCCAGGCCATTTGGGGTGAGGTGAAGCTCCTCCACCGACACTGACACCCCACAAAACCCGTCGGAGTGTTCCCTGTCTCCCCGTGACCCCAAAACCCTCTTTCCTACCCCATTTCCCACCCTCTGAACCCCCTTTTGCGCTCTGACCCCCCCCCCCAAACCCAGCTGCCCCCTTTACCCCCAGTCCTGCCCCCCCGCAAGGATTTCGGGGTCCCCCAGACCATTTGGGGGTGACAAGATTCCTCCGCCAAGGCCGAGCCCCCAACGCACACCCCCGAAACCTCCTGGGGCCCCCCCCAAGCCCCCACCCCATTTCCCACACCCTGAACCCCCCCAACCCCCCCCCCGGGCCCCCCCGCAGCCCCTCACCTTCACGCTAGGCATGTACTTGGAGAACCTCTCGTACTCCTTGCTGATCTGGAAGGCCAGCTCCCGCGTGTGACACATCACCAGCACCGACACCTGCGGGGACGCCCGCCGAAGGGGCTCAGCGCCGCCGGAACCCCCCCAAAACCCTCCCTGCGCCCCCCACCCCCGCACCCCCCCCCCCCTCACCTGCCCCGTGACGGGCTCCAGCTGCTGCAGGGTGGCCAGCACGAAGACGGCCGTCTTGCCCATGCCGGACTTGGCCTGGCACAGCACGTCCATGCCCAGGATGGCCTGCGGGATGCACTCGTGCTGCACTGCGGGGCGAAGGGGGGGAGTCAGCGCCGCCGCGAGGGGCCGAGCCCCCCAAAACCGCCCCCCCCCCCCCACATGCCCCCTCCCCGGGGCACCTTCGGAGGGGTGCTCGAAGCCGCAGTCGACAATGGCGCGGAGCAGCTCGGGTTTGAGGAGGAAATCGCGGAAGCCGGAGCTGTGGATGGAGACGTAGGAGCCCTTCACGTCCTTCTTGGGCGGCGCCTCGGCCCCGTCGCCCCCCGCCGCGTTCTCCACCTCGTCGTCCTCATAGTCCAGCAGCTCGTTGTCCACGTCGTTCTCCGCCATCTTGACGGGCCTGCGGGGACGGAGGGGGGGCACGGGGGTCAGCGGGGGCACCCAGCGCCCACGAGGGACCCAGGCGGACGGGCACCCAGCGCCCCGCAAAGGACCCCACAAACGGGGCACCCATCGTTCTATAAGGGACCCCACAAACGGGGCACCCGTCACCCTGCAGGAGACCCCCGTGTCCGGGCACCCATCACCCCATAGAGCACCCCAGAAACTGGGCACCCATCGCCCCATAAGGGACCCCCGGAACGGGGCACCCATCATCCTTTAAAGGACCCCAGGAACCCAGCACCCATCACCCCACAGGAGACCCTGGCATCCAGGGACCCATCACCCCATAAGTGACCCCCGGAACGGGGCACCCATCACCCCATAAGGGACCCCAGGAAGGGGGCACCCCTCACCCCACAGGGAATCCCTGTGCCCAGGCACCCATCACCCCATAGATCACCCCACAAACCAGGCACCCCTCACCCCACAGGGAATCCCTGTGCCCAGGCACCCATCACCCCATAGATCACCCCACAAACCAGGCACCCATCACCCCACAGGAGACCCTGACACCCAAACACCCATCACCCCATAGGGAACCCCGTGTCCGGGCACCCATCACCCCATAGAGCACCCCACAAACCGGGCACCCATCACCCCACAGGAGACCCTGACACCCAGACACCCACCACCCCATAGGGAACCCCGTGTCTGGGCACCCATCACCCCATAAGGGACCCCAGGAAGGGGGCACCCCTCACCCCACAGGGAATCCCTGTGTCCAGGCACCCATCACCCCATAGAGCACCCCACAAACGGGGCACCCATTGCCCCACAGGAGACCCTGACACCCAGACACCCACCACCCCATAGGGAACCCCGTGTCCGCGCACCCATCACCCACGAGCACCCCACAAACCGGGCACCCATCCCCCCATAAAGCACCCCAGGAACGGGGCACCCATCACCCCACAGGGGACCCTGGCACCCAGACACCCATCACCCACCCCATAGAGAACCCCGTGCCCCGGCACCCATCACCCTAGGAGGGGTCGCACAAACTGGGCACCCATCCCCCCATAACGGACCCCAAAAACCAGGCGCCCATCGCCCCATAGCAAACCCCATATCTGGGTGCCCATCACCCCATCGAGCACCCCACAAACCGGGCACCCATCGCCCCACAGGGGACCCTGGCACCCGGGCACCCATCACCCCATAGGGAACCCCGTGTCTGGGCACCCATCACCCCACAAGGGACCCCACGAACCGGGCACCCATCCCCCCCCCGGGACTCGGGGCTCCGGCCCCTCCCCCGCCGGCCCCGGCCAATCCCCTTCCTTCCCGCCAAGCAACCGGCCGCTCGGGCCCGCCCCCCCCCCCGTCCGCGGGGGCCCCGGCCCGTTCCCCCCCTCCGCCCCCCCCCCGGCGCCCCGGTCCCCTCCCCGGGCTCCCCCGGGCCCCGCCGCCATCTTGGCGCCCACAATGGCGGCGGGCCGGGAGAGCCCCCCGCCCCCGAGCGGCGGCGGCGGGCGCGGGGGGCGGCGGCGGGCGCGGGGGGGCCCGGCCGCGGGGTATCGGCGGGCGCCGGGCCCCGATGGGCGGCGGGGGCGGCGATGCGCGGCCGATGGCGGGGCCGGGCCGGGCCGCGCCGCCATCACTTACCGCCGAGCGCTGCGACCGCCGCGGGAGGGAGTGGGTGGGGCTGCGCGGGCGTCACTTCCGGCCCTGCCCCGCGCGCGGCGCCGCTCAGGCCCCCCCCTTCCCCACCACCACCGCGGGGCTGCCCAACGCGATCGCCTGATCCCGCCCGGCCCCCTCCCCCCCCCCCGCCGCGCCCCGCGGGGAGCGGCCTCCGAGCAGGCACCGCCGCGGGCAGCCCCCCCCCCCCCCCCCGCGCCGGGGTCCTCGGGGGAGGGCGGGCGCCGCCGTTGCCAAGGCAACGGTGCCGGCGGTGAAGCCCCGCCCCAAACCCGCGGGCCCGCCCCCAGCGCGTCGCTATGGCGACGGGTCCCGCCGCCGCCTGGCCACGCCCCCCTCGGCCGGCGGACCCCGGCGTGTGACGGGGAGGAAGGGGGGGGGACAGACGGACGGACGGACAGAACGACCCAGGGTCCGGGCCCCCCAAGCGATGAGGCGCAGCCGAGCTGAGCGAACCCCTTTATTGAGCCTCCCCCACCGCGGGGAGGCGCGGCCGGGGGTGTGGCCAAGGGCGCGGCGAGGGGCGGGGTCAGAGATCGCCAGCGATGCTGATGGTGGCCAATGAGACGGTCTCGGTGGAGAGGCTCCGCCCCTTCTCGTAGATGAGGTAGAGGAGGGGGGCGTCGCCCTGGGCGCTGGGGGGCGGGGCCGCCATCGAGGAGTACCCGCTGGGCCCCGCCCACACCTGCAGGCCCCGCCCCCACCACGTGGTGCCGTTGGTGAAGCTCCAGCGCAGGGTCAGGTTCACCCCTGGGGAAGGGGGCGGGGTCTGTAGGGCCACGCCCACCCAAAACCACGCCCACCCACCTTTGCTGGCAACTCACCCCTGCTGCTGCCCTCGGGCCACGCCCACACTGCCAGCCCCACCCACCACCACGAGCCACACTCTCTACCCCAGGCCACGCCTCCCACCACAAGCCCCACCCCCAGCGCCCTCCCCCCCCCCCAGCCCAGGTCCCCTGGGTCCCCCCCCCCCGACCTCGGGACCCCCCGACCGGGCACCGGGGTCCCCCCGTGTCCCCCCCCCCGTGTCCCCCCCGTCCCCCGCTCACGCTGGCTCTCGTGGGCGGGGTTGCTGAAGAAGACGAGGCCGCCGGTGACGAGGACGCCAGCGGCCACCACGGGGTCGACCAGGGCGGGGTCGAAGGTGACGGCGGCGGGGGGAAGGGTCTCGCCCCCGTCCCAGCTCCGCGCCACCATGCGGCACCGGCACCGGTAGGCGTTCTGGTTCCGGATGTTGACGGCGATGGAGCCGTCGGGCAGCTCGTAGGGCTGCGGGCGGCCGGGAGCCTGGGTCCCCCCTCGCCACGGGGGCCCCAGGGAGACCCCCGGAGACACCCCCCCCCCCCCGAGCGCCGGGGCCCCTGCTCCACCCCCCGCATATGGGGGTCCCCCCCGTCCCTGGACGCCTGGGTCCCCCCTCGCCCCGACACCAGGGTCCCCCGGCCACCCCGGGTCCCCAGGGAGACCCCCCCCCCCCGCCCCGGACACCCCCCCAAGCACTCGGGTCCCTCCTCCACCCCCCAAATACGAGGGTCCCCCCCATCCCCGGACACCCGGGTCCCTCCTCACCCCATCCCTCCTGGGGGGTCCCCAGGGAGACCCCCACTGCCCCGTGGCACCTCCCCCCCCCCCACCAGGGTCCCTTCACCCCCCCCAAATACGAGGGTCACCCCCCCATGCCCGGACAGCTGGGTCCCCTCTTGGGGGGTCTGGGGGCTTCCCGGACCATGGACGCTCCCCCCCCGCCCCCCCAAACGCCGGGGTCCCCGCTCCACCCGCAGCCCCCGGGGTCCCCCCATCCCCTCCCCCGGGGTCCCCCCACCTGGCACTCGTCGGGGGTGAAGTCGTGGGGGTGGCGGGGGGCCCCGAAGGGGATGGCGGGCAGGGCCCCCCCCCGCCGCCAGCGCCGGCCCCCGTCGTCGCTCAGCAGCAGCGAGACCCCGTCCCGCTCCAGCGTCCCGTGGCCGCAGAACACCAGCCGCCCCCGCCCCGGCGCCCGCTGCTTCTGGGGGGGGGACACACACGCCTGGGACCCCCCCCAGGCGCCGGGGACCCCCCGGGCCCCCCCCCCATTCCCAGATACCTGGGGGGACCCCTGGGTGCCCCCTCCCCCACCTGAACACCCAGCCCCCCCAAACCCTCGCGTGACCCCCACGAGCACTGGGGTCCCCCCCAGACCCCCGGCTCCCCCTGGGCTTTTGGGTGCCCCCCACCCCAGACACCCGGCACCCCCAGGTCTGTGTCGTCCCCCCCCGGTACCTGGATGCCGTAGCCGGGCCCGGGGGCGAAGACCTCGTTGCCGACGACCCCCGAGAGGTTTTGGGGGGGGCCCCAGGAGCGGCCGCCGTCGCGGCTGCGCAGGAGGTGGGTGCTGGGGGGGCCGCAGGCCTGCGGGGGGTGGGCGCAGCGGGCGAAGAGCAGCAGCACCTCCTCCCCCGCCACCGCCAGCGCCCCCAGACTCAGCCCATCCCCCGCCGAGCCGTCGTCCGCCGCCACCCGCGTCGGGCCCCACGTCGCGCCTGGGGGGGGGGGGGGACGCGCACGGTCAGACCCCCCCCCAGCCCCCCAGGCACCACCCAGGACCCCCGACCCCCCCTCAGGGTCCCCCCAGGACCCCCCAACCTCCCTCAGAAACCTCGCAGCCCCCCCAGCCCCCCCCAAGAGCTCTCTGACTCCCCCTGACCCCCCCCAGGCTCCCCCCAGACCCCCCTGGACCCCCCAAGATCTCCGGGACCCCACAGTGCCCCTTCAGACCCCCCTCCAAGACCTCTCCCCCCCCCCCAAACCTCCCAGACCCCCCCAGATCTCTCAGACCCCCCCAGAGCCCCCTCAAGCCCCCTTTGATCCCCCCCAGGGTCCCCCCAGACCCCCTTGGGGGCCCCCAAGATCTCTGACACCCCCCAGTGCCCCTCCAGCCCCCCCCCCCAGACCTCCCAGACCCCCCCAGGCCCCCCTCCAAGACCTCTTAGAGTCCCCCAGGCTCCCCCCAGACCCCCCTGGGCCCCCCCAAGACCTCTGACACCCCCCAGTGCCCCTCCAGCCCCCCCCCCCAGACCTCCCAGACCCCCCCAGAGCCCCCCCCGGCCCTCTGCCCGCCCCCAGCCCCCCCTCCAGCCCCCTTTGCCCCCCGGCCCCTCGCCCCCAGCCCCACCTCCGTCGGGGGAGCGGCGGCAGGCGATGACCTTGGCCCCCACGTCGGCGGCCGAGCGCTTGCGCCCCTCGGCGCAGGCCAGCAGGGCCCCCCCGGGGGTGACGGCCACCAGCGGCACCCGGAAGGTGTGGACCCCCCCGCGCCCCTCCCCGCTCACCCACAGCAGCTGCTCCCGCACCACCCGTGGGCGCACCTGGGGGGACGGGGGGGGTCAAGGGGGGGGTCCTGGGGGGGGGCTGGGAGGTTTGGGGGGGGAGGGAGAGGTCTTGGAGGGGGCTCTGAAGGGGCACTGGGGGGTCCCGGAGATCTTGGGGGGGCCCAGGGGGGTCTGGGGGGACCCTGGGGGGGTCTAAGAGGTCTGGGGGGGTCCTGGGGGGCCTCGGGACCGGGGGGGTCGGGGGGGACAGAGGTGACAGGGGGGTCGGGGGGGGCCTCAATGGGTGAGGGGAGGGGGGCTGGGGGGCTCTGAGGGTGCTTTGGGGGGTCTAAAGGGGGGGGGCTTGGGGGTGTGGGGGAGGCAATGGGGGGGGTCAGGGGAGCGTTAATGGGGGGCGGGGAGGGGCGAGAGCTGATGGGGGGAACTGGGGGGCCCTGGGGGTATGGAAGGGACACTGGGGGGCTCGGGGGGGCAATAGAGGGGGGGGGGCTTTGAGGGTGCCAGGGCAGCATTGGGGGGACTGGGGAGGCCACGGGGGGGTCGGGGGCCTGGGGGGGGCACTTGTGGGGGCGTTGGGGGGCACTGGGGGGGGCATGGAGGAACGGGGGGGGCAAATGGGGGGACAGGGACCCATGGGGGATCTTGGGGGACCCGGGGGGGGGCACTGGGGGGTGTCGGGGGGGGCACTGGGGGACCCGGGGGGGGGGGGCACTGGGGGGGCTGTGGAGGAACGCGGGGCCATGGGGGGCCCGGGGGGCCCCTGGGACGCGGGGGGGGGGGGGGGGGGCGAGGAGAGGAACCGGGGGGCATCGGGGGGAGGGGGGGTCCCGGTACCGTCTCGGGGGTCGCGGCCCAGCGGGCGGCGGCGCCGATGGCGAGGAGCAGCCCCGGGAGGAGCCGGCCCGGCCCCATCGCGGCCCCTTTAAGGCCCCGCCGCCGTCACGTGCCGCCGCTGTCACGTGCCGCCGCCCGCCGGGGGCGGGGCCGAGCCTTAAAGCGGCAACGCCGGGCCGGCAGCGCCGCGGTGGGGCCCGCCGCAGGGAACGGGCTGAGTTAGGGAAAAAACACATTTTTATTGCCTTTTTTTTTTTTGCCCCTCCCCTCCCCGTCGGGAACCCCCCCGGGGGGCGGGGCGAAGGTGGACCCCACCTTCGCCCCGCCCCTTCACAGAGGGCGTGGCCAGCCGCAGCCACACCCCCTCTTTGGTCCAGCAGGCCCCGGTGCATGCTGGGAAGGATCCGGTCAGGGCTCGGCCAATCGCAGCATCGGCCCCGAGGCGGTGGGGACGCTGCGGGGGAGGGGAGGGGTCAGCGCCTGGGCCGGGGTCAGGGGTCGTACAGGGGTCAGGGGTCACCTGGGGGCATGCAGGGGTCACACACAGGAGGGGGTACACACGGGCCAAAGGTCACCCACAGTCACCCGAGGGGGCACCCAAGGGTCATGCAGAGGTCAGAGGTCAGCCAGGGGTCACTCAGGATTCACACTGGGGTTACTCAAGGGTCAAGGGTCACCCAGGGGTCACACACTCTCTGGGGTTCACACAGGGGGTCGCCCGGAGGTCAGGGGTCCCTGGGGTCAGGGGGTACCTGCGCAGCAGCTGGGCCCCCAGCAGGTCGTGCAGGAGGTACCCGACCCCCAGGCGGGCGCCCGGGGGGGCCCTTCGCTGCCGCAGCTCCCCCAGGGGCACCTCCCGGTGCCGCGACCGGCGGACCACGCCCAGCAGCGCCTGGCGCCCTGCGGGGTCAGAGGTCAGGGGTCACCGAGAGGGTCCCCTGGGCAGGAGACGGGGGTTGGGCGACCCCCGCATGGGACCGGGGGGGAGCCCCAAAGGACAGGGGAGCCCAAAGAGGGGGAGGGAGCAGGGGGGACCCACAGATCTGGGGGCTCGGGGGGGGCCCCTGGGGGTTCCGGGGCCCTGAGGGGGGAGGGGGGGCTCAAGGAGGGTCGGGGGGGGGGGGGGGGGGGTCAGGGGGTCCCCACGCACCGCGGACCAAGGCCCGGACGAAGCGCCCGACCCCCGGCACTGCCAGCCACCAGCTCCCGGCGTCGCGCACGGTCAGCACCCCCGCGGCCACCAGCTGCCTGGGGGGGACACGGGGGGGGCGGCATGGGGGGGGGGGGGCAGGACCCACAGCGGGGGGCCCACCCCTGCCCCACACCCACTCTGGGGGGACCCCAACCCCCCAGGGGGGCCCCAAACCCACTTCAGAGGGGTCTGCAGCTGCCCCAGCCCCAGCCTGGGGGACCCCGAATCACCGGGGGGGGGGGGGGTCCCCACCTCCCGGGCCCCCCCCCGCTTCCCCCCGTACGTGACATCGCCGTCCTCGAAGCCCAGCGCCCGCACGCGGCCCTGCTCGTAGCCCAGCTCGGGGCAGGCGGCCACGGCCGAGTCCAGGAACCGCCGCACCAGCCCCGCTCGGGGGGTCCCCGCCACCGCCGCCAGCACCTGGGGAGGGGGGGCGGGGGGGGGGGGGCGCGGGGTGGGGGGGTCAGCGGGGCCCCCCACCCCCCCCCCCCAGCCCCCCAACCGCCCCAGACCTTCTCTTTGTAGAGCTCCATGAAGACGACCCCCAGCGTGTCGGCGCCCAGCCCCAGGTGGAGCAGCCGGATGCGGCCCTCGTCCCTCAGGCGGTTCTGGGGGGGGGGGCGGGGGGTGTCAGGGGGGGCCCCGGCCACCGGGCGGCCCCGGGAAGTTGGGGGGGGGGGGGGCTGACCAGGTGCCGGTCCACGGCGGTGCGGTCGCTGACCAGGCTGTAGAGCTGGTGGCGCAGGACCAGGGGCGGCAGCGCGTCCCCGAAGAGCCCCCGCGGGAAGAGGGCGGCCACGTCCCGCAACGCCGCTTCCACGGCCCCGGGGCTGCCGGCGGGGAGCGGGGGGATCCCCCCCGCCCCCGCCCCGGTTCCGTCGGGCCGGGGCTGCCCCGGCGGCGGCTCCAGGCGGCGCCGCTTGGCCTCGAAGGCGTCGCAGAGGAGGCGGCGGCGGCGGCCCATGGGGCGGGGGGGGGGGCGGGGGGGCGCCCCGCAGCGCTGCCCCACAGCGGCCCCGGCCCGCCGGGCCCCTGCTGATGACGCCACGCCGGCGAGCGGCGCCGCTTCCTCCTTCCGCCGCAGGCGCGCGCTGATGACGCGCCAGCGCCCGGGGAGCGTCACCGGCGGGGGCGGGGCGGGAGGCGGCGGGGCGGGGCGTCCGCAAAGGGGCGGTGCTTTGGGTGGCACTGGGCGGAGCCAAGGGGCTGAACCACGCGGGGCCGATGGGGGGGACGGGACTGAACCACGTGGGGGTAACGGGGGGGGGCGGAGCGAACCGCGTGGACCAATGGAGGGGACAGACAGAACCATGTGGGTGCAGAGGGGGCGTGGACTGAACCATGCGGAGCCAATGGGGGGGCCTGAGCCATGGGGGAGCCATGGGGTGGACTGAACCACGTGGGGCCAATGGGGGGGGGGGCGGGTTTAACGACGCGGGGCGATGCGGGGGGGTGGACGGACTGAACCACGTGGGTAACGGGGGGGGGTGGACTGAACCACGTAGGGCCGGGGGGGGGGGGTGGGCTGAAGCACATGGGGTCAATGGGGGGGGTGGACTGAACCATGCGGCGACAAGGGGGGGGGTGGACCGAACCATGTGGAGGCAAGGGGGGGGGGGCTGAACCATGTGGGATCCATGAGGGGGTGGACTGAACCACGTGGGGTAACGGGGGGGGGGTGGACTGAACCACGTGGGTAACGGGGGGGGGGGTGGACTGAACCATGTAGGGCCAAGGGGGTGTGTGTGGGCTGAAGCACATGGGGTCAATAGGGGGGGTGGACTGAACCATGCGGGGACAAGGGGGGGTGGACCGAACCATGTGGGATCCATGAGGGGGTGGACTGAACCACACGGGGCCGAGGGGGACGCAGCGACTGAACCATGTGGAGCAATTGGAGGGGGGGACCGGGCTGAACCACGCAGCCCCAAGCGGGGGACTCAGAGGGTCCGGGCTGAACCACTGGTGCTCGGGGGGGGGGCGGGGGGGGCCGGGTGAGGCCGGGGGTCCCCGGGCGGCGCTGGGGGTCGGAGGCCGAGGGCGAGGGGGCCGCGAGCCTTTATTGGGTGTAGAGGCTGGCGGCGAAGACGATGTCGCGCTTGATCATGTTGGAGGCGGCCTCCATCTTGGCGGCCAGGGCCGGCTCTCCCACCATGCGGGCGGCCTGGCGCACCTCCCGGCAGGTCTCCTCCAGGCGCTGGATGCACCGAACCACCGCCCCCTCCTGCACCGCCGCCAGCCGGGCGATGTCGGCGAAGGGCTGCGGGGGGGGGGGGGGGGGGGGGGGCGTCAGGGCAGCCCCCGGCTGGGGGGCGTCTCGGGGGTCTCAGGGGATTGGGGGAGGCTGGGGGTCTTGGGAAGACTGGGGGGGGGACGGGGGGTCTCGGGGGTCTGGGAGGGACTGGGGGGTTGGGGGGTCTCGGGGGACTGGGGGGGTCTGGGAGGTCTCGGGGGGGGGGTCTGGGGGGTTGGGGGGTCTCAGGGGACTGAGGGGGGACGGGGGGTCTTGGGGGGGTCTTGGGGGACTGGGGGGGGACTGGGGGGTCTTGGGAGGACTGGGGGGTCTGGGGGTCTTGGGAGCATCTCAGGGGACTGGGGGGGTCTTGGGAGGACTGAGGGGGGATGGGGGGTCTCAGGGGACTGGGGGGGTCTAGGGGGTCTTGGGAGGACTGGGGGGTTGGGAGGATCTGGGGGGCCTGGGGGGTCTTGGGGGGTCTTGGGAGGACTGGGGGGGGACTGGGGGTCTCGGGGGGGGGTCTCAGGGGTCTTGGGGAGTCTGGGGGGTCTTCGGGGTCTCAGGGGATCTTGGGAGGACTGGGCGGGGATGGGGGGTCTTGGGGGGTGTCTTGGGTGTCTCGAGGGGGGGCTTGGGGGGATCTGGGAGGACTGGGGGGGTCTTGGGGGTCTCGAGGGACTGGGGGGTCTCAGGGGGGTCTGGGGGGGGGGGTCTGGGGGGTCTCACCATGCCGCGGGCCCACTCGTAGACGACCTCGACGAGGCCGAAGCCAAACTGCTCCACGAACTCCTCCACGCTCTGGCTGAGGCCGCACTCCTGCTGCAGCCGCCCCACGCGCTGGGCCACCGCCCGCACCTGCTCCATGCCCTGGGGGGGGGGGGGGGGGGGCACCCCCGAATCAGGGACCCCACCCTGCCCCACCATCCCCCACCCGCTCCACCCCCTGGGGGGGGGGGGGGGGGGCACCCAGGAACCCCGAATCAGGGACCCCACCCCACCCCCTGGCCCCCCACAGCCTCAGGGACCCTGGTGTTGGGGGGACCCCTGCTCGGCCCCACAGCCCCCCCCAAATCCCCAGGGACGCCAACATCCGCGGGACCCCACAGCTCCGCTCTGGCAGAGCCCCATTGTACCCCACAGCCCCCCCTAAGTCCCCAGGACTCCAACACCTGGGGGAACACACACCCCCCCCCCAAATCTCTGGGGACCCTCCTTTCCACCCCCCAGGCCCCCCTGAAACCCTATGGACTCCACCATCCAGGACCCCCCCCCAAATCCTATGGACTCCATCACCTGGGGGACACCCCCCCCCAAATCCTAAGGACTCCACCATCCGGGGATCCCCCCCAAATCCTGTAGACCCCATCACCTGGGGGACACCCCCCCCCCCAAACCCTACGGACCCCACCATCCGGGACCCCTCCCCCCACATCCTATGGACACCATCACCTGGGGGACACCCCCCCCAAATCCTAAGGACTCCACCATCCGGGGACCCCCCCCCCCCAAATCCTATAGACCCCATCATCTGGGGGACCCCCCCCCCCCCAAACCCTACGGACCCCACCATCCAGGACCCCCCCAAACCCTACGGACCCCACCATCCGGGACCCCCCCAAACCCTAGGCACCCCCCATCGCCCCCCGGCGGTACCTGCTGGAGGGGGGGCGGCAGGCGGGGGGGGGGCTCCCCGCGGCCGGGGCAGACCATGCAGGAGAGCAGGGCGACGCTCTCCTCGGGGCGCAGGGGGGCCAGGACGTTCCCCAGCAGCAGCTCCGTCAGCACCAGCTCGTGGGCGCTCAGCAGCGAGGCCAGGCGGCCCCCCAGGGCCACCGCCCCCCCCTCCGCCACGTACCCCAGCGCCCGCAGCACCTGGGGGGGGGGACACACACGCTGGGGGGACGGGGGCACGCGGGGACCCCCCCTCCCCCGTCCGCGTCGCACCGGGGGCCCGGGGAGGGGAGGGGTCCCGAGAGTGTCCTTCCCCCGCCCCCGCTGCGGGGGGGGCACGGTGACACGCTGGTGGCACTCGGGGAGCAGGGACGGGGGGGAAACGGGGGCCCGGGGGGGGGGGGTCCCGGGGGATGGAAATGAGGGGGGGCACGGGGGGAACCCACAGCCCCGCAGTGGGGACACTTGGGCAGCAGCAGTGGGGACGTGGGGGGGCACGGGGAGGGGGCACGGGGGGGCACGGGGGACAGGGGCACAGCAGCCCTGGGGGGGGGTCCCAGGAGACACGGGGGTGGGGGGGGGATATGGGACACGGGGGGGCACGGGGGCCCTTTGGGGGTCCCAGGGGATGGGGCACAGCAGCCCTGGGGGGGGTCCCAGGAGACACGGGGGGGGGGGGAAATGGGACATGGGGGGGCACGGGGGCCCTTTGGGGGTCCCAGGGGACATGGGGGGGACATAGGGGTCCCAGGGGACGGGGGCACAGGGGCTCTGGGGGGGTGACAGGGGACAATGGGGGGGACATGGGGGTCCCAGGGAACACGGGGGGGGGGGGTCCCAGGGGGGGACACCCACAGCCACGTGTTGGTGGTACCCGGGCAGCAGGGACGTGGGGAGGACGTGGGGGGTCCCAGGGGACATGGGGGGGTCCCAGGGACACAGGGAAGGACACGGGGGGGTCCCAGGGGACACGGGGGGGGACACCGGGGGGGGGACACGGGGGGACACCCACGGCCACGCGCTGGTGGTACTCGGGCAGCAGCAGCAGCGACTGGTCCGACAGCAGGAACTGGAGATGCTCCAGCTGCTCCAGCAGCTCCTCCCGGGCGGCAAACTGGGCGTACTGGGGGGAGACGGAGGTTGGGGGGGGGGGGTGGTCCCGGGGGTCCCGAGCGCCCCCTCCCCGGCCCCCCCCGTACCTGCTGGGGGAAGCGGGGGGCTGTGCACGCAGCGGAAGGAGCCCAGCGAGGCGGCCAGGGCCCGGGCTTCGGCGGCCGCTTCCACGGCCTCGGGGTCCCGCAGCTGCAGGGCCCCCACCGGGTCGAGCAGGGGGAGCCCCCCCGGGGCCCCCCCCGCCAGCCGGGCCAGCTCCTGCACCGCCGCCCCCACCTCCGTCCCGGGGGGCTCCGGCCTGGGGGCGAGGGGGGGCACGGGGGGTCGGGGGGGGACCCCGCAATGGGGGAACCCCCCAGGGACCCCACACTGTGAAAAGACCCCCCCCCCCCCCCAGCACCCCCAATATCCAGACAGACCTCCCCCCCAGGACCCCAAAACTGGGACACACCCCCCCAGGGACCCCAACGCCTACAGAGAACCCCCCAAGATCCCCCCCAGGGACCCCAAAACCGGGACACCCCCCCAGGGACCCCAATATCCACAGCGACCCCCAAGACCCCCCGCCCAGGGACCCCAAAACCAGGGAGACCCCCCCGAGAGCACTCTCAGACCCCCCCACACCCCTGGGGACCCCAACACCCCCCGAGACCCTCCCTGCGAGGCCCCAAAATGGGGGACACCCCCCCCCCAGCCACCCCAACACCCACAGAGACCCCCCCAGGGACCCTGAAACTGTGAAGAGACCCCCAAAATACCCCAAAACTGGAGAGAAGCCCCCCCCAAGGACCCCACACACACGGACACCCCAGAAGACCCCCCCAGGGACCCCAATATCCACAGAGACCCCCCCCAGGCACCCCAAAAGCAGGGAGACACCCCAAGCGCACTCTCAGACCCCCCACACACCCCTGGGGACCCCCCCAAGGACCCCAATATCCACAGAGACCCCCCCCAGGGACCCCAAAATGGGGAAAAAACCCCCTCCAAGGACCCTCCCACACACAAAGACACCCCAAAAGACGCCCCCAGGCACCCCAAAAGCAGGGAGAGCCCCCCACGAGCACTCTCGGACCCCCCCCCGGGACCCCAAGCGCCCCGGGGACCCCCCCCGTGCCCCCCACCTGTGCCGGGGGCCCTGGCGCGGGCGCAGCTCCTGCAGGAGCTTTTCGGGGTTCACCCGCAGGGTCTTGGCCGTGATCCCCCCGATGTCCTCGGGCTGCAGCTTCTCCAGCGCGTGCCCGCAGGGGCCTGGGGGGGCCGGGCGTCGGGGGGGGGGGGCCGGGCATCCGGGGACCCCCCAAACCCCCGGGGAGACCCGGGACCCCCACCCACCCCCCCCTCCAAGGGACCCTGGTGTTTGGGGACCCCCAACCCCCTGGGGACCCAGCCATTGGGACACCCCCCCCCCCCCCCCGAGAGGGCACTGGGGTGCAGGGACCCCCCCAAGGAAACCCAGGACCCCAACCCACCCCCCCCAGAGAGGACCCTGGCATCTGGGGACCCCCCACCTCTGGGGACCCAGGTGTTGCGACCCCCCCAGGGGGACCCCAGGCATCCGGGGACCCCCCCCAAACCCCCCCAAGGAAACCCAGGACCCCGACCCACCCCCCCCAGGGAGGACCCTGGCATCTGGGGACCCCCCCCCACAAGAGGGCACTGGGGTGCAGGGACCCCCCCCAAACCCCCCCAAGGAAACCCAGGACCCTGACACCCCCCCCCCCCCCCAAAGGGGACCCTGGCGTTCGGGGACCCCCCAACCCCCTGGGGACCCAGCCATTGGGGACCCCCCCCCCGGAGAGGGCCCTGGGGTGCGGGGACCCCCCCGGACCCCCCCACCCTCGGGCACGAAGAGCCTGGTGAGCAGCAGGTCCTCGGGGTAGGGGACGTCGGGGACGTCGGGGGGGGGCCCCGCCGGCCCCCCCTCCTCGGGGGGCTTCTCGCTCAGCACCAGCGCGGTGAAGGCGCGGCCGGACCCCTCCGGGGACACCTGGGGGGGGCAGGGGGTGAGGGGGGCCGGGGGGGGGGGACGGACACCCCATGGGGGGTGCTCGGGGGGCGGGGGGGGTGTTGGGGTACCTGGAGGATGAGGCCCAGGGCGTTGCGGTGCCGGGGGGTGCAGACCACCACCACCCGCCCGGGGGCCAGCGCCCGCAGCCCCGCCGGCGACTGCGCCAGGCGCCGCTGGGGACCCCGGGACCCCCGCTCAGAGGGGACCCCCGGGACCCCCCCAAACCAGCCAGGGACCCCCCCGCTCGGAGGGGAGCCGCGGGACCCCCCAAACCAGCCAGGGACCCCCCCGTGCAGAGGGGACCCCGGGACCCCCCCAAACCAGCCAGGGACCCCCCCCCCCAGGTCAGAGGGGACCCCCGGGACCCCCAAACCACCCAGAGACCCCCCCGCTCAGAGGGGACCCCCGGGACCCCCCAAACCAGCCAGGGGACCCCCCCCCCCAGGTCAGAGGGGACCCCCAGGACCCCCCAAACCAGCCAGGGACCCCCCCCAGGTCAGAGGGGACCCCCGGGACCCCCCAAACCAGCCAGGGACCCCCCCGCTCAGAGGGGAGCCCGGGACCCCCCAAACCAGCCAGGGACCCCCCCCGCTCAGAGGGGAGCCGCGGGACCCCCCAAACCAGCCAGGGACCCCCCCAGGTCAGAGGGGACCCCCGGGACCCCCCAAACCAGCCAGGGACCCCCCCCCCCCCAGGTCAGAGGGGGACTCCCCCGCCCCCCCCAAGTCATCCAGGGACCCCCAGACCCCCCAGATCAGATTGGGACCCCCAGTGTCCCCCCAGACCCCCAGCACCACCCAGGTGACCCCCAGTGTGCCCAGGACCCCCCCCAGACCCCCAGGGACCCCCCCCAGACCCCCAGCACCACCCAGGGCCCCCCAGGGCCCCCCCCAGCGTCCCCCCATCCCCAGGGCGGGGGTCCCCCAACGTCCCCGTCCCCGGGGGTCCCCCCCATCCCCGTCCCCGGGGGTCCCCACCTGCAGGCGGGCGCGGGGCCCGGCGCAGCCCCCCCACGGCGCGGGTGGTAGGGGCGCAGCTCGGCCTCCGCCCCCCCCGGCCCCGGCTCCCCCAGTGCCGCCAGCGCCCGCCGCAGCTCCGCCACGCGCCGCTCCTGCGCCTGGGGGGGGGCGGGGGTCGGGGCGGGGGGCACGGGGACCCCAGCCCCCCCCCGGGCCGCCCCTCGGCCCCCCCTGCCCGTACGGGGGGGTCCCTGCCTCCCCGGCGCCCCCAGTCCCCGTACTGGGACAGCCCCAGTGTCCCCAGTGCCTCCCAGTCCCCATACTGGGACAACCCCCAGTGTCCCCAGTATCCCCCAGTCCCACACTGGGGTGTCCCCACCTCCCCAGTGCCCCCCAGTCCCATACTGGGGTGTCCCAGTGTCCCCCAGTCCCTGTACTGGGACGTCCCCAGTGTCCCCAGTCCCGCACTGGGGTGTCCCCACCTCCCCAGTGCCCCCAGTCCCACACTGGGCCGTCCCCACCTCCCCAGTACGCATACCGCAGTGTCCCCAGTGCCCCCCAGTCCCATACTGGGGCATCCCCAGTATCCCCTGAGCCTGTACTGGAGCATCCCCTGTGCTCTGGAGTGTCCCCAGTGCCCCCCAGTCCCATACTGGGCTGTCCCCACGTCCCCAGTGGCATCCCCAGTGCCCCCCCGTCCCACACCGGGCCGTCCCCACGTCCCCAGTGTCCCCCTGTCCCCAGTGTCCCCCCGTCCCCCACCCCGCACCGGCGCGTCCCAGTGTCCCCACTGTCCCCCTGTCCCCCACGCCCCCCGCCCCGCACCGGCGCATCCCAGTGTCCCCAGTGTCCCCCGCGCCCCCCCATCCCACACCGGGCTGTCCCCGTGTCCCCAGTGTCCCCCGCACCGGCGCGTCCCGCCGCAGGGGGAACTCGGAGAAGCTGCGCCGCATCATGTCCTCGACGCGCAGCGCCTGCGCCCGCAGCAGGTTGAGGATCATGGAGTAGGTCAGGCGGAACTGGGACTGCAGGCGCGTGGGGCGGCCCTGGGGGCGCGGGGGCAGGGGTCAGGGGGGCCGGGGGGGCCAGCCCGGGGGGGGGGCCCGGGGGGCTCAGGGGGGGGGGCGCGGGGACCCACCAGCATCATGCGGTGCAGGTCGGCCATCTCGGGGACGGGCCCCTTGCAGAGGATGATGACGGTGCCGGTGGAGTCCAGCCCCCGCCGCCCTGCGCGCCCCGACATCTGCACGTACTCCCCTGCGCGGGGCGCGAGTGGGGCGCTCAGACCCACGGCCTGACCCACACCCTGCCCCACGGCTGCCCCACGGCCTGACCCACGGCTGCCCACGGCACCCACATCTGCACGTACTCCCCTGCGCGGGGGCGCGAGTGGGGCACTCAGACCCACGGCCTGACCCACACCCTGCCCCACGGCCTGACCCACGGCTGCCCCACGGCCTGACCCACGGCTGCACGTACTCCCCTGCACGGGGTGCGAGTGGGGCGCTCAGACCCACGGCCTGACCCACAGCACCCATCCTGCCCCACGGCACCCACACCTACATGCAGAGTCTTAGAGAAACACAGAAAGGACAGCCACGGGAACAGGCACTAGGAGCCCAAACTCTGCCCCACAACTGCCCCACGGTGCCCACAGCCCCACAGCCTGCCCCACGGCCCCCACCCTGCCCCACGGCAGCCACATCTGCACGTACACCCCTGGGGAGGTACAGGAACGTAGCCGTGGGATGGGCACTAGGACCCCAAATGCTGCCCCACGGCCCCCCCGCTGCCCCACAGCACCCACATCTACACGTAGAGTCCTAGACAGACACACAAAGGGCAGCTGCAGGACAGGCACCGAGTCCCAGACTCTGCCCCATGGTGCCCGCTGCCCCACGGCCGCCCCACGGCCGCCCCACGGCCACCCCCTCACCAGGCAAGAGATCCCGAAGTTGTTGCCATCGTGCTTGCGGATGGAGTCGAAGACGACGGTGCGGGCCGGCATGTTCACCCCCATGGCGAAGGTCTCGGTGGCGAAGAGCACCTGGGGGGCGGGGGGGGAGATGGGGGGGGCAAAGGGGGAGATGTGGGGGGGCAAAGGGGGGGGACGCGGGGGGCCACCACGGGGCAGGGGGGCCCCGCAGCGGGGCAGGATGCCGCACGTCCCGCGCGGACGCGTCACCCCTCGTCCAGCCCCGCAGCGAGCCCCTGCCCGAGCGGCCCCCCCAGCCCCACGGCCGCCCCACGGCCGCCCCACGGCGCACCTTGACCAGCCCCTGGCTGAAGAGCATCTCCACCACCTCCTTGAGCAGGGGCAGCACCCCGCCGTGGTGCACCCCGATGCCGCCTGCAGCAGCTCCGCCATGTGCACCACCTGGGGGGGACACGGGGGGTCAGCGGCCCCCACGGCGCGGCCCCACGGCCCCCCAGCACCACCCCACAGAGCCCGCGGGGCCCCCCTGCCTCGGGTGCAGCCCCCGGGGTCCCCATCCCAGAGAACGCCCAACCCCACTGTGAGCCCCCCGCACCCCCATAGAGCCCCCCAGATCCCCTTGAGCCCCCCCCAGAGCCCCCCGTGTCCCTTTCAGCCCCCCACAAAGCCCCCACATCCCCTTAAACCCCCCCCAGAGCCCCCCATGTCCCTTCTAGCTCCCCATAGAGCCCCCCACATCCCCTTAACCCCCCCCCAGAGCCCCCCGTGTCCCTTCCAGCCCCACACTGTGAGCCCCCACATCCCCTAACCCCCCCCCAGAGCCCCCCGTGTCCCTTCCAGCCCCCCACAAAGCCCCCACATCCCCTTAAACCCCCCCAGAGCCCCCCATGTCCCTTCTAGCTCCCCATAGAGCCCCCCCACATCCCCTTAACCCCCCCCAGAGCCCCCCGTGTCCCTTCCAGCCCACACTGTGAGCCCCCACATCCCCTTAACCCCTCCCCAGAGCCCCCCGTGTCCCTTCCAGCTCCCCATAGAGCCCCCCACATCCCCTTAACCCCTCCCCAGAGCCCCCCGTGTCCCTTCCAGCCCCCCACAAAGCCCCCACATCCCTTAAACCCCCCCCAGAGCCCCCCATGTCCCTTCAAACCCCCCCCAGGGCCCCCCCCACCCCCCGAAGTCCCCCCCCCGAGCCCTCCCCAGCCCCTCCAGCCTCCCCCTAGAGCCCCTGCCAGCCCCCAAGCACCCCCCCCCCGGCCCCCCGAGGCCCGTCCCAGCCCCCCACCTGGGGCAGGCGGCGGTCGGAGCCGCGCAGGCGGGAGACGCAGCGCTGGAAGAAGAGCCGGATCCGGCCCCTCTCGGCGCTGGAGACCAGGTCGAGGGAGCCCAGCGCGTCGGCGTGCTCGTCGCAGCGGCTGCGGGAGAAGGTGAAGGCGACGACGGGCAACTGCTCCCGCTCCCGCAGCAGCCCAGCAGCGCCAGCCAGACCCCCCGGTCCTGCGGAGGGGGCGCGGCGGGCTGAGCCGGGGCGCCCCGCGGGACCCCCGGCCCGCCCCGAAGCTCCCGGCTCCTCCGGAGCGTGGGGAGCCCCACAGCAGCCCCCGGCTGCCCCCCAGACCTGCCCGGGGCCGGTGCCCCCCATGGTGGGCTGCTTGGCCCCGAAGGTCTGCGCGTGTTTGCTGGTTCGCTCCTTCTTGGCCTCCACGGCGGCGTAGTACCTGGGGGGCAGACGTGGGGCTGGGGGGGGCAGCTGGGGGGCTGGGGTGCCCCACGGCCCCCCGGGGAGGGGCCGCTGGTGCTGGTGGCAGCCAGCACGGTGATGGCCAGAAGCGGCTCCCAGTGATGTGGGGCCGCCCCGGGGCCTCTGTGGGGCCTGGCTATAGGGTCTGCTGTGGGGCTGGCCGTGGGGCAAGACCTATTCGGGGCTGCACGGGACCCCATCAAGACCTCTATAGGGCAGCTATGGGGCTGTCTGTGGGGCAGAGCCCGCCCAGGACTCTGTGGGACTGCTCTGTAAGGCTGGCTGTGGGGCAGGGCCGGGTTAGCGCTGGACAAGAGTTCTCTATGGGGCTGGCTGTGGGGTACGACCAACTTAGGACTGTGCAGGACTCCTCTATGGGGCTGGCTGTGGGGTACGACCAACTTAGGACTGTGCAGGACCCCTCTATGGGGCTGGCTGTGGGGTACGACCAACTTAGGACTGTGCAGGACCCCTCTATGGGCTGGCTGTGGGGCTGACTAGGAGACAGGACCTGTTTGGGCTGGCTGGGACCCCACCAAGACCTCTATAGGGCAGCTATAGGGCTGTCTGTGGGGCAGAGCCGTCCCAGGACTGTGTGAGACTGCTCTGTAAGGCTGGCTGTGGGGCAGGGCCGGGTTAGCACTGGGCAGGAATTCTCTATGGGGCTGGCCGTGGGGCAGGACCGGGTTAGCACTAGGCCGGAATTCTCTATGCGGCTGGCCGTGGGGCAGGACCAGGTTAGCACCGGGCAGGAATCCTCTATGGGGCTGCCCGTGGGGCAGGACCGGGTTAGCACTAGGCAGGAATTCTCTATGGGGCTGGCCGTGGGGCTGGCCATGGGGCAAGGCTGGCTCAGGGCTGTGCGGGACCCCCTGGGGCCTCTGCAGAGGCCAGGCACCAGCGGGCGGGGACGGCCATGGGGCGGCCGTGGGTCGCCGTGGGGCGGCCATGGGTCGGCCATGGGTCGGCCGTGGGTCGGCCGTGGGTCGCCGCGGGGCTCACCCTTGGGTGCTGAAGTTGCCGCGGGCGTCGAGCAGCAGGAAGAGCTGGTGGCGGGTGCGGGGGCTGTTCCCGGTGTAGAGGAAGTGCTCCAGCGGCACCGGGCGCTGCCGCGTGCTGATCACCCGCAGGCGCCGGCGCTTGGTGCGGCTGCGGGGCGGCGTCAGGCGAGAGCAGGGGCCGGGGGGCCGCGGCCCCCCCAGGGACCCCCGGAGCCCCCTTACCCCCCCAGCCCCCCGAGCTCACCCCAGGGACCCCCGGAGCCCCCCTAGACCCCTCTCAGCCCCCCCCAGACACCCCCCCAGCACCCTGTGGCCACCCCAGGGACCCCCAGCACCCCCCTACACCCTCTTAGCCCCCCCCAGCCCCCAAGTTCACCCCACGGACCCCCAGCAGCCCCCACACATCTCTTACTCCTTCAGACTCCCCCCCCAGCCCCCCAGCACCCCCCTAGATCCCTCTTAGCCCCCCCCAGCCACCCCCCAGCCCCCCAGGGAACCCCAGCACCCCATTTCCCCCCCCCAAAGCCCCTTCCCCCCCCCAAAGTCCCATTTTCCCCCCCCCCAAAACCCCCATTTCCCCCATTCCCCCCCCCAAGGCCCCCATTCCCCCCCAAAGCCCCATTCCCCCCATTCCCCCCCAAAGCCCCCATTCCCCCCCATTCCCCCCCCCAAAAGCCCCCATTCCCCCCCATTCCCCCCCCAAAGCCCCGTTCCCCCCCCCCAAAGCCCCCATTCCCCCCCATTCCCCCCCCCAAAGCCCCATTACCCCCCCCAAAGCCCCCATTTCCCCCCGTTCCCCCCCCCCAAAGCCCCCATTCCCCCCCCCCAAAGCCCTATTCCCCCCCCCCAAAGCCCCATTTCCCCCCGTTCCCCCCCCCCAAAGCCCCCGTTCCCCCCCCATTCCCCCCCCATCCTACCCGACCCACTGGGCGAACTCGAAGGCGTTGGGGATGGTGGCGCTGAGCAGGATGAGCTTGACGTGCTCGGGCAGCATGATCAGCACCTCCTCCCACACCACGCCGCGCTGGGGGGGCGGCGGGGGGTCAGGGGGATCCCCCAAACCCCCGAGACACCCCCCCACCCCCCCCCCTCACTCACCTCCGCGTCGTTGATGTAGTGCACCTCGTCGAAGATGACCCACTCCAGATCCCGGATGACGTCGGAGCCGTTGTAGAGCATCGACCTGGCGTCGGGAAAGGGGTGAAATTTGGGGGGGGGGGAGGGAATTGGGGGGATTTGGGGGTGCCAGCCCCCCCCCCGGGCTCACCGCAGGATCTCGGTGGTCATGATGAGGCAGGAGGCCTCGGGGCGCAGCTGCACGTCCCCCGTCAGCAGCCCCACGTCCCCGAACGTCGCCTTGAAGTCGCGGAACTTCTGGTTGGAAAGCGCCTTGATGGGGAGGTGTAGATGGTGCTGGGGGGGGGGGAGGGGGGGCGGGGGTCAGCGGGGGGGCCGCACCCCCACAGCGCCCCGCGGGAAAGAGGGGGGCAGGGGAGAGGGGGAGGGGGGATGCTGAGAGGGGGCTGGGGTCCGGAAAGGCGGGGGGGGGGGGGGCAGAGAGGGTTTGGGGACCCCCGGGAAGATTTGGGGACACTCAGAGAGGTTTGGGGACCCCCAGAGAGTTTGGGACCTCTCAGAGAGGTTTGGGGACCCTCGGGAAGGTTTGGGGACACTCAGAGGGGATTTGGGGACCCGCAAGAAGATTTGGGGACTCTCAAAGAGGTTGGGGGACCCGCAGGAAGATTTGGGGACACTCAGAGGGGATTTGAGGACCCCCAGAGACTTCGGGACCTCTCAGAGAGGTTTGGGGACCCCCGGGAAGATTTGGGGACTTTCAGAGAGGTTTGGGGACCCACAGGAAGATTTGGGGACACTCAGAGGGGATTTAGGGACACTCAGAGGGATTTGAGGACCCCCAGAGAGTTTGGGGACTCTCAGAAAGGTTT
>NW_027445598.1:0-26331 GCF_035582795.1 Mycteria americana | reverse complement strand
GGGCTGCTCAAGAAGAGGTGGGGGCGTGCGAGGGCGTGCGGGGGCGTGCGAGGATGAGAGGATGAGGAGGAGCGAGGGGGGTCCAGGCGGAGCAGTGGGCACGGCGGTCCCGCGAGGGGCGTGCGAGGGGCGTGCGAGGGGCGTGCGAGGATGAGGAGGAGCGAGTGAAGGGTCCAGGGTGGGCAGGGGGCAAAACGGGCGTGCGAGGGGCGTGCAAGGGGGGCGTGCGAGGGGTGTCGAGGGGCGTGCAAGGCTCGTGCGAGGGGCGTGCGAGGATGAGGAGGATGAGGAGGAGCGAGGGGGGTCCAGGTGGAGCAATGGGCACGGCGGTCCCACGAGGGGCGTGTGAGGCTCGTGCGAGGCCGTGCGAGGGGCGTGCGAGGGGCGTGTGAGGGGTGTGCAAGGCCTGTGCAAGGGGCGTGCGAGGATGAGGAGGATGAGGAGGAGCGAGGGGGGTCCAGGCGGAGCAGTGGGCACGGCGGTCCCGTGAGGGGCGTGCGAGGGGCGTGTGAGGATGAGGAGGATGAGGAGGAGTGAGGGGGGTCCAGGCAGAGCAGAGGGCACGACGGTCCCATGAGGCTCGTGCGAGGGGCGTGCGAGGGGCGTGCGAGGATGAGGAGGAGCGAGGGGGGTCCAGGCGGAGCAGTGGGCATGGCGGTCACGCAAGGGGTGTGCAAGGCTCATGCGAGGCCGTGCGAGGGGCGTGCGAGGGGTGTGCAAGGCTCGTGCAAGGGTCGTGCGAGGATGAGGAGGATGAGGAGGAGCGAGGGGGGTCCAGGCGGAGCAATGGGCACGGCGGTCATGTGAGGCTCGTGTGAGGGCATGCGAGGGGCGTGCGAGGGGCGTGCGAGGCTCGTGCAAGGCTGTGCAAGGGTCGTGTGAGGATGAGGAGGAGCGAGGGGGGGTCCAGGGTGGGCAGCGGGCACAACGGGTGTGTGAGGGGCGTGCAAGGCTTGTGCGAGGCCGTGCGAGGCTCGTGCAAGGGTTGTGCGAGGATGAGGAGGATGAGGAGGAGCGAGGGGGGTCCAGGGTGGGGCAGCGGGCACGGCGGTCCCGCGAGGCTCGTGCGAGGGGCGTGCGAGGGGCGTGCAAGGCTTGTGCAAGGCTTGTGCGAGGCTCGTGCGAGGGGCGTGCGAGGGGCGTGCGAGGATGAGGAGGATGAGGAGGAGCGAGGGGGGTCCAGGGTGGGCAGCGGGCACGGCGGTCGTGCGAGGGGCGTGCGAGGCTCGTGCGAGGCTCGTGCGAGGGGCCGGTGGCGCCGGCAGGGAGGTGCAGGTGGAGGAGAGGAAGAAGAAGAAGAAGGACGAGGACGACCAGTTCCCCCCCGAGATCTGGGAGCTGCTGAAGGGGGTGACGAAGAAGAGCGAGTACGAGCGCATCGCCTTCCAGTACGGCATCACCGACCTGCGCGGCATGCTCAAGCGCCTCAAGAAGATCAAGGTCGAGCCAGAAGAGCGAAGGTGGGGGGGGGGGTGGGGGGGGGTTGGGGGGGGGGATTTGGGGGGGGGGGGGGTGTGGGGAGGGGGATTTGGGGGGATACGGGGGTGGGGAGGGGGGATATGGGGGTGTGGGAGGGGGGATTTGGGGGGATGTGGGGGTGGGGAGGGGGACACAGGGGTGTGGGGAGGGGGGATTTGGGGGGATACGGGGGTGGGGAGGGGGGATACGGGAGTGTGGGGAGGGGGATTGGGGGGGTGTGGGGGTGGGGAGGGGGATTGGGGGGATACGGGGGTGGGGAGGGGGGATTTGGGGGGTGTGGGGATGGGGAGGGGGATTGGGGGGGTGTGGGGAGGGGGGATTTGGGGGGATACGGGGGTGGGGAGGGGGGATACGGGAGTGTGGGGAGGGGGATTGGGGGGGGTGTGGGGGTGGGGAGGGGGATTGGGGGGGGGTTGGGGTGTGGGGAGGGGGATTTGGGGGGATATGGGGGGTGGGGAGGGGGATTGGGGGGCCCTGGGGGGCTGGGGGGGGATTTGGGGGTGGGGAGGGGGGATACGGGGGTGTGGGGGTGGGGAGGGGATTGGGGGGGGATTTGGGGTGTGGGGAGGGGGATTTGGGGGGATATGGGGGTGGGGAGGGGGATGGGGGGGGGTTGGGGTGTGGGGAGGGGGATTTGGGGGGATATGGGGGTGGGGAGGGGGGGATTTGGGGGGGTGTGGGGGTGGGGAGGGGGATACGGGGGTGGGGAGGGGGATGGGGGGGTTTGGGGTGTGGGGAGGGGGATTTGGGGGGATATGGGGGTGGGGAGGGGGGATTTGGGGGGTGTGGGGATGGGGAGGGGGATTGGGGGGGCCTGGGGGGCTGGGGGGGGGATTTGGGGTGGGGAGGGGGATACGGGGGTGGGGAGGGGCTGTGGGGTGTGGGGAGGGGGATTTGGGGGGGTGTGGGGGTGGGGAGGGGGATTGGGGGGGCTGGGGGGGGGGGGACTTGGGGGTGGGGGGGTTTGGGGGGGTTGGGGTGTGGGGAGGGGGATTTGGGGGGATATGGGGGTGGGGAGGGGATTGGGGGGGCTGGGGGGCTGGGGGGGGACTTGGGGGTGGGAGGTGGATTGGGGGGGGATTTGGGGTGTGGGGAGGGGGATTTGGGGGGATACGGGGGTGGGGAGGGGGGGATTTGGGGGGGCTGGGGGGGCTGGGGAGGGGGATGTGGGGAGGTAGGGAGGTGAGGAGGGGGGTCCGTGGGGGTTCTGTGTGGGTCCGCGGG
Organism: Mycteria americana; assembly: GCF_035582795.1. Lineage (NCBI taxonomy): Eukaryota > Metazoa > Chordata > Aves > Ciconiiformes > Ciconiidae > Mycteria > Mycteria americana. The sequence goes on along the minus strand of NW_027445598.1, from coordinate 23,628 downwards.
GGGTTGTGTGGGGCTCCATGGGGTTATGTGTGGGTCCCGCGGGGGTTCTGTGTGGGGGCTCCATGGGGTTATGTGTGGGTCCCGTGGGGCTGTGTGGGGGCTCCATGGGGGTTGTGTGTGGGGCTCCATGGGGGTATCTGTGGGGCTCCATGGGTATCTGTGGGGCTCCCTGGGGCTATGTGTGGGTCCCATGGGTGATGTGTGGGTCCCATGGGGTATCTGTGGGGCTCCATGGGGTATCTGTGGGGCTCCCTGGGGGTGATGTGTGGGTCCCATGGGGTGATGTGTGGGTCCCGTGGGGCTATGTGTGGGTCCCATGGGGTGATGTGTGGGTCCCGTGGGGCTATGTGTGGGTCCCATGGGGTGATGTGTGGGTCCCGTGGGGCTATGTGTGGGTCCCATGGGGTATCTGTGGGTCCCGTGGGGCTATGTGTGGGTCCCATGGGGTATCTGTGGGTCCCATGGGGCTATGTGTGGGGCTCCATGGGGTATCTGTGGGTCTCCATGGGGCTATGTGTGGGTCCCATGGGGTATGTGTGGGTCCCATGGGGTATCTGTGGGTCCCGTGGGGTATGTGTGGGGCTCCATGGGGTGATGTGTGGGGTCCCATGGGGTATCTGTGGGTCCCGTGGGGCTATGTGTGGGGCTCCCTGGGGTGATGTGTGGGTCCCATGGGGTATCTGTGGGTCCCGTGGGGTATCTGTGGGGCTCCATGGGGTATCTGTGGGGCTCCATGGGGCTATGTGTGGGTCCCGTGGGGCCATGTGTGGGGCTCCATGGGGTACCTGTGGGGCCCGCAGCCTTCGTGCGCAAGCTGGACCCCCGCGTACCAGGTGGACAAGGGGGAGCGCATCCGGCTGGCGGTGGAGCTGAGCCACCCCGACCTGCCGCTGCGCTGGTACAAGAACGGGCAGCTGCTCAAGCCCAGCGCCAAGTGAGCGGGGGGGGCGGGGGGGGGGGGTGGGGGGGGCTGGGAGGGGGCTGGGGGGGTGGGAGGGGATGGGAGGGGGGCGGGGGGGGGATGGGGGGGTGGGAGGGGGGTGGGGGGGGCTGGGAGGGGGTGGGGGGGTGGGAGGGGATGGGAGGGGGGGGTGGGGGAGGGGGGTGGGGGGGGATGGGAGGGGGGGTGGGGGAGGCTGGGAGGGGGCTGAGGGGGGGCTGGGAGGGGGATGGGGGGGGATGGGAGGGGGGGGTGGGGGGGTGGGAGGGGGCTGAGGGGGGGGCTGGGAGGGGGATGGGGGGGGATGGGAGGGGGGTGGGGGGGTGGGAGGGGGGTGGGGGGGGCTGGGAGGGGGTGGGGGGGTGGGAGGGGATGGGAGGGGGGGGTGGGGGAGGGGGGTGGGGGGGATGGGAGGGGGGTGAGGGGGTGGGAGGGGGCTGAGGGGGGGATGGGGGGGGATGGAGGGGGATGGGAGGGGGGTGGTGGGGGGATGGGGGGGTGGGAGGGGGCTGAGGGGGGATGGGGGGGGATGGAGAGGGATGGGAGGGGGATGGGGGGGATGGGGGGCTGGGGGGGGCATGGGGGGGCTGGGGGAAATGGGAGGGGGCTGAGGGGGGGCTGGGGGGGGATGGGGGGGATGGAGGGGGATGGGAGGGGGGTGGGGGGGGGATGGGGGGGTGGGAGGGGGCTGAGGGGGGGATGGGGGGGGATGGAGAGGGATGGGAGGGGGATGGGGGGCATGGGGGGGCATGGGGGGGCTGGGGGAAATGGGAGGGGGCTGAGGGGGGGCTGGGGGGGCATGGGGGGATGGGTGGGGGGTGGGGGGGCATGGGGGGGTTGGGGGGGATGGGAGGAGGATGGGGGGGTGGGGGAGGGGGCTGAGGGGGGGCATGGGGGGCTGGGGGGGGAGGATGGGGAGGGGCTGGGGGGATGGGAAGGGGATGGGAGGGGGCTGGGGGGGCTGGGAGGGGGATGGGGGGGCTGGGGGGGGATGGGAGGGGGCTGAGAGGGGGCTGGGGGGGGATGGGGGGATGGGGGGGCTGGGGGGGGATGGGAGGGGGCTGGGGGGGGCATGGGGTGGCTGGGGGGGTATGGGGGGATTGTGGGGGTCTCCGGGGGGGTAAGGGGGGGCCGGAGGGGGGATGGGGGGAGGTTGGGGGTCTCTGGGGGGGCTGCAGAGGGGCTGGGGGGGCTGGAGGGGGGGGCTGGGGGATTGTGGGGGTCTTGGGGGGCTGGGGGGGGCTGGGGGGGTGCAGGAGGAGCCCCCGCGGGGGTGTCCCCCCTCCCCCCCCCGCCCTCACACTCTGCCCCCCTCCCCCCACGCCCCCCCCGTCCCCCCCAACCTGCTGCCCCCCCGTGTCCCCACGTCCCCCCACGTGTGTCCCCCCCAATCCGGGGTCCCCCCCCGTCCCCCTGTCCCCCCCGTGTCCCTCTGTCCCCCCCGTGTCCCCATGTCCCCCCACAACCTGGTGTCCCCCCATGTCCCACCACGTGTCCCCCCAATCTGGTGTCCCCCATGTCCCCATGTCCCCCCACAACCTGGTGTCCCTCATGTCCCCATGTCCCACCACGTGTCCCCCCAATCTGGTGTCCCCCCATGTCCCCCGTCTCCCCATGTCCCCATGTCCCCCCACAACCTGGTGTCCCCCCCATGTCCCCCGTCTCCCCATGTCCCCATGTCCCTCCCCAACCTGGTGTCCCCCCATGTCCCCATGTCCCACCACGCGTCCCCCCAATCTGGTGTCCCCCATGTCCCCCGTGTCCCCATGTCCCTCCCCAACCTGGTGTCCCCCCATGTCCCACCACGTGTCCCCCCAATCTGGTGTCCCCCATGTCCCCACGTCCCCCCACAACCTGGTGTCCCCCCATGTCCCCATGTCCCACCACGCATCCCCCCAATCTGGTGTCCCCCATGTCCCCCGTGTCCCCATGTCCCCCCACAACCTGGTGTCCCCCCATGTCCCACCACGTGTCCCCCCAATCCGGTGTCCCCCGTGTCCCCATGTCCCCCCACAACCTGGTGTCCCCCCATGTCCCCCCCAATCTGGTGTCCCCCCATGTCCCCATGTCCCCCCCATGTCCCCATGTCCCCCCACGCATCCCCCCAATCTGGTGTCCCCCATGTCCCCCGTGTCCCCATGTCCCCCCACAACCTGGTGTCCCCCCATGTCCCCATGTCCCCCCACAACCTGGTGTCCCCCCCATCCCCATGTCCCTCCCCAACCTGATGTCCCCCCACGTCCCACCACGCGTCCCCCCAATCTGGTGTCCCCCATGTCCCCCGTGTCCCCATGTCCCCCCACAACCTGGTGTCCCCCCATGTCCCCATGTCCCCCCCCGCGTCCCCCCCGCGTCCCCCCCCAGGTACGTGTTCGAGAACGTGGGGCTCAAGCGCATCCTCACCATCCACAAGTGCTCCTTGGCCGATGACGCCGCCTACGAGTGCCGCGTCAACGACGAGAAGTGCTTCACCGAGGTCTTCGTCAAGGGTCAGCGCGGGGTGCGGGGGCGTCGCCGGGGGAGGGGACGGTCCCCGTGACACCTCCCCCACCCCCCCGGGGGACCCTGACCCTCCCGCCCCCCCCCCCCCCAGAGCCCCCCGTCACCATCGCCAAGGGGCTGGACGACCAGCAGGTCTTCATCGGCGACCGCGTGGTGCTGGAGGCCGAGGTCTCCGAGGAGGGCGCCCAAGTCATGTGGTGAGGTGGCCGTGGCGGGCGCGCGCGGCCGAGGGTGTCCGTCCGTCCGTCCGTCCGTCCTGCTGTGGCGTGTCCATCCCCACCGCCCCCTGTCCATCCCCACCACCCCGTGTCCACCACGACCACCTTGTGTCCATCCCCACCACCACGTGTCCATCCCCAGCACCACGTGTCCACCATCACCTCATATCCACCACCGTCCCGTGTCCATCCCCACCGTCCCGTGTCCATCCCCACCACCACGTGTCCACCACCACCACCTCGTGTCCACCACCACCACCTCATGTCCATCCCCACCACCCCGGGTCCATCCCCACCACCACGTGTCCACCACCACCCCATGTCCATCCCCACCGTCCCGTGTCCACCCCCACCACCCTGTGTCCATCCCCACCACCTCATGTCCACCACCACCCTGTGTCCATCCCCACCACCACGTGTCCATCCCCACCACCTCATGTCCACCACCACCACCCCATGTCCATCCCCACCACCACGTGTCCACCCCCACCACCACGTGTCCACCACCACGTGTCCACCACCACCACCCTGTGTCCATCCCCACCATCCCGTCTCCATCCCCACCACCACGTGTCCATCCCCACCACCCTGTGTCCATCCCCACCGTCCCGTGTCCACCCCCACCACCTCATGTCCATCCCACCACCCCATGTCCACCCCCACCACCCCGTGTCCATCCCCACCACCCCATGTCCATCCCCACCACCCCGTGTCCATCCCCACCACCACATGTCCACCCCCACCACCACGTGTCCACCACCACCCCCCATGTCCATCCCCACCACCACATGTCCACCCCCACCACCCCGTGTCCACCACCACCACCCCGTGTCCATCCCCACCACCCCATGTCCATCCCCACTTTCCCATCTCCATCCCCACCGTCCCACGTCCATCCCCACCACCACGTGTCCACCACCACCACCTCGTGTCCACCACCACCACCCCATGTCCATCCCCATCACCCCGTGTCCACCCCCACCACCCCATGTCCATCCCCACCACCCCGTGTCCATCCCCACCACCCCATGTCCATCCCCACCACCCTGTGTCCATCCCCACCACCCCATGTCCACCCCCACCACCCCGTGTCCATCCCCACTTTCCCATGTCCATCCCCACCGTCCCGCGTCCACCCCCACCACCTCGTGTCCACCACCACCACCTCATGTCCATCCCCACCACCCCGCGTCCATCCCCACCACCATGTGTCCATCCCCACCATCCCGCGTCCATCCCACCACCCCGTGTCCACCCCCACCACCACATGTCCACCCCCACCACCCCATGTCCGTCCCACCACCCCATGTCCATCCCCACCACCCCATGTCCATCCCACCACCCCGTGTCCATCCCCACCACCACATGTCCACCACCACCACCCTGTGTCCATCCCCACCACCCCGTGTCCATCCCCACCACCACGTGTCCACCACCACCACCCCATGTCCATCCCCACCACCCTGTGTCCATCCCCACTTTCCCATGTCCATCCCCACCGTCCCACGTCCATCCCCACCACCACGTGTCCACCACCACCACCTCGTGTCCACCACCACCACCTCATGTCCACCACCACCCCATGTCCGTCCCACCACCCCATGTCCGTCCCACCACCCCATGTCCATCCCCACCACCCTGTGTCCATCCCCACCACCCCGTGTCCATCCCACCACCCCGTGTCCATCCCCACCACCCTGTGTCCATCCCACCACCCCATGTCCACCCCATGTCCATCCCCACCACCCCGTGTCCATCCCCACCACCCCGTGTCCATGCCGTGTCACACGTCCGTGCTCCCGTCGCCTGTCGCTGCCAGGATGAAGGACGGGGTGGAGCTCACCCGGGAGGAGACCTTCAAGTACCGCTTCAAGAAGGACGGCAAGAAGCAGTACCTCATCATCAACGAGGCCACCAAGGAGGACTCGGGGCACTACAAGATCATGACCAACGGGGGCGAGAGCGAGGCCGAGGTCATTGTGGAAGGTAGGTGGCTCTGGGGGGGCTTTGGGGGGGTCTCCTCGAGGTCCTGGGGGGGTCCCAAGGGTGCTGAGTGGTCTCCAGGAGATCTGTGAGATGTTTGGGGGGTGTTTGAGAGTCCCCTTGGAGCCCCAGGAGATGCTGCAGGGGCCCCTGGGTGATGTCCAGGAGGTCTCCATGGTCCCTGTGGGGTCCATGGGTGATGTCCAGGAGGTCCCAGGGTCCCTGGGGGGTCCATGGGTGATGTCCAGGAGGTCCCCAGGGTCCCTGGAGGGTCCATGGGTGATGTCCAGGAGGTCCCAGGGTCCCTGGGGGGTCCATGGGTGATGTCCAGGAGGTCCCCAGGGTCCCTGGGGGGTCCATGGGTGATGTCCAGGAGGTCCCCAGGGTCCCTGGAGGGTCCATGGGTGATGTCCAGGAGGTCCCAGGGTCCCTGGAGGGTCCATGGGTGATGTCCAGGAGGTCCCCAGGGTCCCTGGGGGGTCCATGGGTGATGTCCAGGAGGTCTCCATGGTCCCTGGAGGGTCCATGGGTGATGTCCAGGAGGTCCCCAGGGTCCCTGGAGGGTCCATGGGTGATGTCCAGGAGGTCGCCATGGTCCCTGGGGGGTCCCTGGGTGATGTCCAGGAGGTCCCAGGGTCCCTGGGGGGTCCATGGGTGATGTCCAGGAGGTCTCAGGGTCCCTGGGGGTTCCATGGGTGATGTCCAGGAGGTCCCAGATTGTCTGGGGGTCCAATGGGTGATGTCCAGGAGGTCTCAGGGTCCCTGGGGGGTCCATGGGTGATGTCCAGGAGGTCCCAGGGTCCCTGGGGGGTCCATGGGTGATGTCCAGGAGGTCTCCATGGTCCCTGGGGGGTCCATGGGTGATGTCCAGGAGGTCCCCAGGGTCCCTGGGGGGTCCATGGGTGATGTCCAGGAGGTCTCCATGGTCCCTGGGGGGTCCATGGGTGATGTCCAGGAGGTCCCCAGGGTCCCTGGGGGGTCCATGGGTGATGTCCAGGAGGTCTCCATGGTCCCTGGGGGGTCCATGGGTGATGTCCAGGAGGTCCCCAGGGTCCCTGGGGGGTCCATGGGTGATGTCCAGGAGGTCCCAGGGTCCCTGGGGGGTCCATGGGTGATGTCCAGGAGGTCCCCAGGGTCCCTGGGGGTTCCATGGGTGATGTCCAGGAGGTCCCCAAGGTCCCTGGAAGGTCCATGGGTGATGTCCAGGAGGTTCCAGGGTCCCTGGAGGGTCCCTGGGTGATGTCCAGGAGGTTCCAGGGTCCCTGGAGGGTCCATGGGTGATGTCCAGGAGGTCTCAGGGTCCCTGGGGGGTCCATGGGTGATGTCCAGGAGGTCCCAGGGTCCCTGGAGGGTCCATGGGTGATGTCCAGGAGGTCTCAGGGTCCCTGGGGGGTCCATGGGTGATGTCCAGGAGGTCCCCAGGGTGTCTGGGGGGTCCATGGGTGATGTCCAGGAGGTCTCCATGGTCCCTGGAGTGTCCATGGGTGACGTCCAGGAGGTCCCAGGGTCCCTGGAGGGTCCATGGGTGATGTCCAGGAGGTCTCAGGGTCCCTGGAGGGTCCATGGGTGATGTCCAGGAGGTCCCCAGGGTCCCTGGAGGGTCCATGGGTGATGTCCAGGAGGTCGCCATGGTCCCTGGGGGGTCCCTGGGTGATGTCCAGGAGGTCCCAGGGTCCCTGGGGGGTCCATGGGTGATGTCCAGGAGGTCTCAGGGTCCCTGGGGGTTCCATGGGTGATGTCCAGGAGGTCCCAGATTGTCTGGGGGTCCAATGGGTGATGTCCAGGAGGTCTCAGGGTCCCTGGAGGGTCCATGGGTGATGTCCAGGAGGTCCCAGGGTCCCTGGGGGGTCCATGGGTGATGTCCAGGAGGTCTCCATGGTCCCTGGGGGGTCCATGGGTGATGTCCAGGAGGTCCCCAGGGTCCCTGGGGGGTCCATGGGTGATGTCCAGGAGGTCTCCATGGTCCCTGGGGGGTCCATGGGTGATGTCCAGGAGGTCCCCAGGGTCCCTGGGGGGTCCATGGGTGATGTCCAGGAGGTCCCAGGGTCCCTGGGGGGTCCATGGGTGATGTCCAGGAGGTCCCCAGGGTCCCTGGGGGTTCCATGGGTGATGTCCAGGAGGTCCCCAAGGTCCCTGGAAGGTCCATGGGTGATGTCCAGGAGGTTCCAGGGTCCCTGGAGGGTCCCTGGGTGATGTCCAGGAGGTTCCAGGGTGTCTGGGGGGTCCATGGGTGATGTCCAGGAGGTCTCAGGGTCCCTGGGGGGTCCATGGGTGATGTCCAGGAGGTCCCAGGGTCCCTGGAGGGTCCATGGGTGATGTCCAGGAGGTCTCAGGGTCCCTGGGGGGTCCATGGGTGATGTCCAGGAGGTCCCCAGGGTGTCTGGGGGGTCCATGGGTGATGTCCAGGAGGTCTCCATGGTCCCTGGAGTGTCCATGGGTGACGTCCAGGAGGTCCCAGGGTCCCTGGAGGGTCCATGGGTGATGTCCAGGAGGTCTCAGGGTCCCTGGGGGGTCCATGGGTGATGTCCAGGAGGTCTCAGGGTCCCTGGAGGGTCCATGGGTGATGTCCAGGAGGTCCCAGGGTCCCTGGGGGGTCCATGGGTGATGTCCAGGAGGTCTCAGGGTCCCTGGAGGGTCCATGGGTGATGTCCAGGAGGTCCCAGGGTGTCTGGGGGGTCCATGGGTGATGTCCAGGAGGTCCCCAGCGTCCCTGGAGGGTCCATGGGTGATGTCCAGGAGGTCTCCATGGTCCCTGGGGGGTCCATGGGTGATGTCCAGGAGGTCCCCAGGGTCCCTGGGGGGTCCATGGGTGATGTCCAGGAGGTCCCCAGGGTCCCTGGGGGGTCCATGGGTGATGTCCAGGAGGTCTCAGGGTCCCTGGGGGGTCCATGGGTGATGTCCAGGAGGTTCCAGGGTCCCTGGGGGGTCCCTGGGTGATGTCCAGGAGGTCCCCAGGGTCCCTGGGGGGTCCATGGGTGATGTCCAGGAGGTCTCCATGGTCCCTGGGGGGTCCATGGGTGATGTCCAGGAGGTCTCCATGGTCCCTGGGGGGTCCATGGGTGATGTCCAGGAGGTCCCCAGGGTCCCTGGGGGGTCCATGGGTGATGTCCAGGAGGTCCCAGGGTCCCTGGAGGGTCCCTGGGTGATGTCCAGGAGGTCCCCAGGGTGTCTGGGGGGTCCATGGGTGATGTCCAGGAGGTCCCCAGCGTCCCTGGAGGGTCCATGGGTGATGTCCAGGAGGTCTCCATGGTCCCTGGGGGGTCCATGGGTGATGTCCAGGAGGTCCCAGGGTGTCTGGGGGGTCCATGGGTGATGTCCAGGAGGTTCCAGGGTCCCTGGGGGGTCCATGGGTGATGTCCAGGAGGTTCCAGGGTCCCTGGGGGGTCCCTGGGTGATGTCCAGGAGGTCCCAGGGTCCCTGGAGGGTCCATGGGTGATGTCCAGGAGGTCTCCATGGTCCCTGGGGGGTCCATGGGTGATGTCCAGGAGGTCTCCATGGTCCCTGGAGGGTCCATGGGTGATGTCCAGGAGGTCCCAGGGTGTCTGGGGGGTCCATGGGTGATGTCCAGGAGGTCCCAGTGGTTCCCAGGAGATTTCTGGAGGGGTCTGGAGTGGTTCCCCGGGACTGGGGGGGGTTGCAGGTGCATTCGGGGGGTCCCCCAACCCTGTGTCCATCTGTGTCCCCCGTGTCCCCCCCCCCCCCCCAGAGAAGAAGCTGGAGGTCCTGCAGGACATGGCGGACCTGACGGTGCAGGCGTCGGAGCAGGCCGTCTTCAAGTGCGAGGTGTCGGACGAGAAGGTGACGGGGCGCTGGTACAAGAACGGGGTGGAGGTGCGCCCCAGCAAGCGCATCCACATCACCCACAGCGGAAGGTGGGTGCGCGGGGACAACCCCCCCCACCCCCACCCCACCCCCGACGTGGGGCTGGGGGCTGGAGGCACCTGTGGGGGGTTTGGAGGGGTTAGAGACACCCATGGGTGGCACCCGTGGGGGTCTCGGGGGGGTTTGGAGGCACCCATGGGGGTCTTGGGGGGGTTTTGGAGGCACCCATGGGGGTCTTGGAGTGGGGTTGGAGGCACCCATGGGGGTCTTGGGTTGATGGGAGGCACCCATGGGGGTCTTGGAGTGGTTTTGGAGACACCCATGGGGGTCTCGGGGAGGTTGGAGGCACCCATGGGGGTCTTGGGGGTGATTGGAGCCACCCATGGGGGTCTTGGAGTGGGGTTGGAGGCACCCATGGGGGTCTTGGGGGGGTTTTGGAGCCACCCATGGGGGTCTTGGGGGTGATTGGAGGCACCCATGGGGGTCTCAGGGGGGTTGGAGGCACCCATGGAGGTCTTGGAGGGGTTTTGGAGACACCCATGGGGGTCTTAGGGGTGAGTGGAGACACCCATGGGGGTCTCGGGGGGTTGGAGGCACCCATGGGGGTCTTGGAGTGGGGTTGGAGGCACCCATGGGGGTCTCAGGGGGGTTGGAGACACCCATGGGTGGCTTGGAGGGGTTTTGGAGGCACCCGTGGGGGTCTCGGGGGTGATTGGAGGCACCCATGGGGGTCTTGGAGTGGGGTTGGAGACACCCATGGGGGTCTTGGAGTGGGGTTGGAGGCACCCATGGGGGTCTTGGAGTGGGGTTGGAGACACCCATGGGGGTCTTGGAGTGGGGTTGGAGGCACCCATGGGGGTCTTGGGGGGGTTTTGGAGGCACCCATGGGGGTCTTGGAGTGGGGTTGGAGGCACCCATGAGGGTCTCAGGGGGGTTGGAGGCACCCATGGAGGTCTTGGAGGGGTTTTGGAGGCACCCATGGGGGTCTTAGGGGTGAGTGGAGACACCCATGGGGGTCTCAGGGGGGTTGGAGGCACCCATGGGGGTCTTGGGGGGGTTTTGGAGGCACCCATGGGGGTCTTAGGGGTGAGTGGAGACACCCATGGGGGTCTCGGGGGGTTGGAGGCACCCATGGGGGTCTTGGGGGTGATTGGAGCCACCCATGGGGGTCTTGGAGTGGGGTTGGAGGCACCCATGGGGGTCTTGGGGGGGTTTTGGAGCCACCCATGGGGGTCTTGGGGGTGATTGGAGGCACCCATGGGGGTCTCAGGGGGGTTGGAGGCACCCATGGAGGTCTTGGAGGGGTTTTGGAGACACCCATGGGGGTCTTAGGGGTGAGTGGAGACACCCATGGGGGTCTCGGGGGGTTGGAGGCACCCATGGGGGTCTTGGAGTGGGGTTGGAGGCACCCATGGGGGTCTCAGGGGGGTTGGAGACACCCATGGGTGGCTTGGAGGGGTTTTGGAGGCACCCGTGGGGGTCTCGGGGGTGATTGGAGGCACCCATGGGGGTCTTGGAGTGGGGTTGGAGACACCCATGGGGGTCTTGGAGTGGGGTTGGAGGCACCCATGGGGGTCTTGGAGTGGGGTTGGAGACACCCATGGGGGTCTTGGAGTGGGGTTGGAGGCACCCATGGGGGTCTTGGGGGGGTTTTGGAGGCACCCATGGGGGTCTTGGAGTGGGGTTGGAGGCACCCATGAGGGTCTCAGGGGGGTTGGAGGCACCCATGGAGGTCTTGGAGGGGTTTTGGAGGCACCCATGGGGGTCTTAGGGGTGAGTGGAGACACCCATGGGGGTCTCAGGGGGGTTGGAGGCACCCATGGGGGTCTTGGAGGGGTTTTGGAGGCACCCATGGGGGTCTTGGAGTGGGGTTGGAGACACCCATGGGCGTCTCAGGGGGGTTGGAGGCACCCATGGGGGTCTTGGGTTGATGGGAGGCACCCATGGGGGTCTTGGAGTGGTTTTGGAGACACCCATGGGGGTCTCGGGGAGGTTGGAGGCACCCATGGGGGTCTTGGGGGTGATTGGAGGCACCCATGGGGGTCTTGGAGTGGGGTTGGAGGCACCCATGGGGGTCTTGGGGGGGTTTTGGAGCCACCCATGGGGGTCTCAGGGGGGTTGGAGGCACCCATGGAGGTCTTGGAGGGGTTTTGGAGGCACCCATGGGGGTCTTAGGGGTGAGTGGAGACACCCATGGGGGTCTCAGGGGGGTTGGAGGCACCCATGGGGGTCTTGGGGGGGGTTTGGAGGCACCCATGGGGGTCTCAGGGGGGTTGGAGGCACCCATGGGGGTCTTGGGTTGTTTGGAGGCACCCATGGAGGTCCTGGAGGGGTTTTGGAGACACCCATGGGGGTTCTGGGGGTGATTGGAGACACCCATGGAGGTCCTGGAGGGGTTGGAGGCACCCATGGGGGTCTTGGGTTGATGGGAGGCACCCATGGGGGTCTCAGGGAGGTTGGAGGCACCCATGGGGGTCTTGGGGGGGTTTTGGAGGCACCCATGGGGGTCTTGGAGTGGGGTTGGAGCCACCCATGGGGGTCTTGAAGGGCTTGAAGCCACCAAAGAGGAGCATGGACCCCCATGGGGGTCTCAGGGGGGTTTTGGAGCCACCCATGGGTGTCCCAAGGAGGTTGGAGGCACCCATGGGGGTCTCAGGGGGGTTAGAGCTACCCATGGGTGTCCCAAGGAGGTTGGAGGCACCCATGGGGGTCTCGTGGGGGTTTTGGAACCACCCATGGGGATCTCGGGGGGGTTTTGGAGCCACCCATGGGGGTCTTGGGTTGATTGGAGCCACCCATGGGTGTCCCAAGGGGGTTGGAGCCACCCATGGGGGTCTTGGGTGGGGGTTGGAGGCACCCATGGGGGTCTCAGGGGGGTTGGAGGCACCCATGGGGGTCTCGTGGGGTTTTTGGAACCACCCATGGGGGTCTCGGGGGGATTTTGGAGCCACCATGGGGGTCTTGGGTTGATTGGAGCCACCCATGGGGGTCTCAGGGGGGTTGGAGGCACCCATGGAGGTCTTGGAGGGGTTTTGGAGGCACCCATGGGGGTCTTAGGGGTGAGTGGAGACACCCATGGGGGTCTCATGGGGGTTGGAGGCACCCATGGGGGTCTTGGGGGGGGTTTGGAGGCACCCATGGGGGTCTTGGGGGGGTTTTGGAGGCACCCATGGGGGTCTTGGAGTGGGGTTGGAGGCACCCATGGGGGTCTCAGGGGGGTTGGAGGCACCCATGGGGGGTCTTGGGGGTGATTGGAGGCACCCATGGGGGTCTCAGGGGGGTTGGAGGCACCCATGGGGGTCTTGGGGGGGTTTTGGAGGCACCCATGGGGGTCTTGGAGTGGGGTTGGAGCCACCCATGGGGGTCTTGAAGGGCTTGAAGCCACCAAAGAGGAGCATGGACCCCCATGGGGGTCTCAGGGGGGTTTTGGAGCCACCCATGGGGGTCTTGGGTTGATTGGAGCCACCCATGGGTGTCCCAAGGGGGTTGGAGCCACCCATGGGGGTCTTGGGTGGGGGTTGGAGGCACCCATGGGGGTCTTGTGGGGGTTTTGGAGCCACCCATGGGGGTCTCGGGGAGGTTGGAGGCACCCATGGGGGTCTTGGGTTGATTGGAGGCACCCATGGGGGTCTCAGGGAGGTTGGAGGCACCCATGGGGGTCTTGGGGGGGTTTTGGAGGCACCCATGGGGGTCTTGGAGTGGGGTTGGAGCCACCCATGGGGGTCTTGAAGGGCTTGAAGCCACCAAAGAGGAGCATGGACCCCCATGGGGGTCTCAGGGGGGTTTTGGAGCCACCCATGGGTGTCCCAAGGAGGTTGGAGGCACCCATGGGGGTCTCGTGGGGGTTTTGGAACCACCCATGGGGATCTCGGGGGGGTTTTGGAGCCACCCATGGGGGTCTTGGGTTGATTGGAGCCACCCATGGGTGTCCCAAGGGGGTTGGAGCCACCCATGGGGGTCTTGGGTGGGGGTTGGAGGCACCCATGGGGGTCTCGGGGAGGTTGGAGCCACCCATGGGGGTCTCAGGGGGGTTGGAGCCACCCATGGGGGTCTCGTGGGGGTTTTGGAACCCCCCCATGGGGGTCTCGGGGGGGTTTTGGAGGCACCCATGGGGGTCTTGGTTGCTGCACCCCCCGGCGCCGTGGGGCTGCCCCCCACCGTCCCTGTCCCCGCCAGGTTCCACAAGCTGGTGATCGACGACGTGCGCCCCGAGGATGAGGGGGACTACACCTTCATCCCCGACGGCTACGCCCTCTCCCTCTCCGCCAAGCTCAACTTCCTCGGTGGGGCGGGGGGCACGTGGGGGGCACGTGGGGGGCACTTGGGGGGCACTTGGGGGGCTGGGGGGGTGCTCAGGGGGCTGAGGGGCCACTTATGGGCTGGGGGTGGGACACACACAGACACAAGGCCCTTGGGGACACTTGGGGGGTTGAGGGGACGCTTGTGGGGCTGAGGGGACACTTGTGGGGCTGGGGAGACACTTGTGGGGCTGGGGGGCACTTGTGGGGCTGGGGAGACACAGGCCCCTTGGGGACGCTTGTGGGGCTGAGGGGATGCTTGTGGGGCTGGGGGGCACTTGTGGGGCTGGATGGGGCACTTGTGGGGCTGGGGAGACACTTGTGGGGCTGAGGGGACACTTGTGGGGCTGGATGGGGCACTTGTGGGGCTGGGGAGACACAGGCCCCTTGGGGACACTTGTGGGGCTGGGGAGACACTTGTGGGGCTGAGGGGACACTTGTGGGGCTGGGGAGACACAGGCCCCTTGGGGACGCTTGTGGGGCTGAGGGGACGCTTGTGGGGCTGGATGGGCCACTTGTGGGGCTGGGGAGACACTTGTGGGGCTGAGGGGACACTTGTGGGGCTGGGGGGCACTTGTGGGGCTGGGGAGACCCAGGCCCCTTGGGACACTTGTGGGGCTGAGGGGACGCTTGTGGGGCTGGGGGGCACTTGTGGGGCTGGGGAGACACAGGCCCCTTGGGGACGCTTGTGGGGCTGAGGGGACGCTTGTGGGGCTGGAGGGGGGCACTTGTGGGGCTGGGAGACCCAGGCCCCTTGGGGACACTTGTGGGGCTGGGAGACACTTGTGGGGCTGAGGGGACGCTTGTGGGCGTGGGGAACACAAGACCCTTGGGGACACTTGTGGGCTGAGGGGGGTGCTTAGGAGGCTGGGGGACACTTATGGGGCTGGGGGGCACTTGTGGGGCTGGGGGGGACACAGGCCCTTGGGGACACTTGTGGGGCTGAGGGGGGGTGCTTAGGGGGCTGGGGGACACTTATGGGGCTGGGAGCACTTGTGGGGCTGGGGGGGACACAGGCTTCTTAGGGACACTTGTGGGGCTGGGGGGCACTTGTGGGGCTGGGGGGGACACAGGCCCCTTGGGGACACTTGTGGGGCTGAGGGGGGGTGCTTATGGGGCTGGGGACACTTATGGGGCTGGGGGCACTTGTGGGGCTGGGGGGGACACAGGCTTCTTAGGGACACTTGTGGGGCTGGGGGCACTTGTGGGGCTGGGGGGGACACAGGCCCCTTGGGGACACTTGTGGGCTGAGGGGGGGTGCTTATGGGGCTGGGGGACACTTATGGGGCTGGGGGGCACTTGTGGGGCTGGGGGGACACAGGCTTCTTAGGGACACTTGTGGGGCTGGGGGGCCACTTGTGGGGCTGGGGGGCACAGGCCACTTGGGGACACTTGTGGGGCTGAGGGGGGGTGCTTAGGGGGCCGGGCCGCACTTATGGGGCTGGGAGGGACACAAGCCCCATGGGACACTTTGGGGCGGGGGGGGGGGGGGCTCCGGGTGCCACCTGGGGACACCGGGGGGGGTGGGGGGGGTTCGGGGCCCATTTTGGGGACCCCCCCCGCACGGGTGGGGGTGACAGCACACCATTCGGGGACCCCCACAGCTTGGGGGGCGGGGGGGGGTGGGGGTGGGGTGTCACACTCTGGGGACACTGATGTCACTTTGGGGGGGGGGGGGGGGGGCTGGCTCGGGTGACATTCGGGTGTCCCCCCCCGCCCCCCACCCCCCCCCCCCCCCCTCCCCCCCCTTAACCCTTTCCTCCCCTCCCCCGCAGAGATCAAGGTGGAGTACGTCCCCAAGCAAGGTGAGGGGGGGGGGGGGGGGGGGAGAGGGGGGGGGGGGGGAGGGGAGGGACAGCGGGGGTGACGAGGTGCCAGCGCCGCGTCCCCCCGTGGTCCCCCCCCCCGTGTCCCCCCCCCCCCCCCAGAGCCCCCCAAGATCCACCTGGACTGCTCGGGCAAGGGGACGGCAACACCATCGTGGTGGTGGCGGGGGGAACAAACTGCGCCTCGACGTCCCCATCTCGGGGGAGCCCGCGCCCCAGCGTCACCTGGCTGAAGGGCGACGAGGTGACGCCCGGGGGACACCCCCACCCCCACTCCCCACCCCCCCGCCTTCGTCACCGGGTCACCGCCTTGGGGGTCCCGTGTCCCCCCCGTGTCCCTGTGTCCCCACCCTGGGGGGTCCCATGTCCCGTGCCTTGTCTTGGGGGTCCTGTGTCCCCCCGTGTCCCCACCTTGGGGGGGTCCCGTGTCCCCCCATGTCCCCGTGTCCTTGACTTGGGGGTCCCATGTCCCATGGCTTGTCTTGGGGGTCCCGTGTCCCCCCGTGTCCCCGTGTCCTTGTCTTGGGGTCCCGTGTCCCCCCGTGTCCCCCCATGTCCCCACCTTGGGGGTCCCATGTCCCCCCATGTCCCCATGGCCTTGACTTGGGGGTCCCGTGTCCCCCCGTGTCCCCATCTCGGGGAGCCCTGCGCCCAGCGTCACCCTGCTGAAGGCGACGAGGTGACACCCGGGGGACACCCCCCACCCCCACCCCCCGCCTTGTCACCGGGTCACCGTCGGGGGGAGTCACCGTGTCCCCCCGGGTCCCCACCTTGGGGTGTCCCATGGTCCCCCCGTGTCCCTGTGTCCCCACCCTGGGGTGTCCCATGTCCCCATGGCCTTGTCTTGGGGGTCCCGTGTCCCCCCCGTGTCCCCCACCTTGGGGTGTCCCATGTCCCCCCGTGTCCCCCTGTCCTTGACTTGGGGTCCCGTGTCCCCCCCGTGTCCCTGTGTCCCCACCCTGGGGTGTCCCATGTCCCCCCGTGTCCCCGTGTCCCTTGACTTGGGGGTCCCGTGTCCCCCCATGTCCCCACCCTGGGGTGTCCCCGTGTCCCCACGTCCCCCTGCCGCAGGCTGCCCCGTGTCCACCCGTGACACCTCTGCGCCCTCCCCTGTCCCCGTGTCCCCAAGCCTGTGTCCCCACGGCCCTGTGGCCGTGTCCCCATGACCCCGTGTCCCCTCCCCGTGTCCCCGCGTGACACCCTGTCCCCTCCCTGTGTCCCGCGTCCCCACGACCCTGTCACACCTCCCCGTGTCCCCATGGCCCCATACACGTCCCCGTGTCCCCGTTGTCCCCGTTCCCCATGACATGTCCCCGTGTCCCCTGCCCCTGTGACACCTCCCCGTGTCCCGTGTCCCCGTGACACCTCCCCGTGCCCATCCCATGTCCCTGTGTCCTCGTGTCCCCATGATCCCATCACCCCATGACACCTCCCCGTGTCCCCGTGTCACCTCCCCGTGTCCCCGTGTCCCCGTGTCCCTGCTGGACACTTCCCTGTGTCCCTGTGTCCCCATGACCCCCTGACACCTCCCCGTGTCCCCGTGTCACCTCCCCGTGTCCTGTGTCACCTCCCGTGTCGCTGTGACACCTCCCCCGTGTGCCCATGTCCCTGTGACACTTCCCGTGTCCCCATGACCCCATGACACCTCCCCGTGTCCCTGTGTCCCCGTGTCCCTGTGTCCCTCCCGTGTCCCATGACCCCGTGTCCCTCCCCGTGTCCCCGTGTCCCTCCCTGTGACCCCGTGTCCCCATGACCCCGTGTCCCTCCCCGTGTCCCCGTGTCACTCCCCTGTGACCCCGTGTCCCCATGACCCCGTGTCCCTCCCCGTGTCCCCATGTCCCTCCTGTGACCCCGTGACCCCATGTCCCTCCCCGTGACCCCGTGTCCCCATGACCCCGTGACCCCGTGTCCCTCCCTGTGACCCCGTGACCCTGTGTCCCTCCCCGTGACCCTGTGACCCCGTGCCCACATGTCCCTCCCCATGACCCCGTGACCCCGTGTCCCTCCCCGTGACCCTGTGACCCCGTGTCCCTCCCCGTGTCCCTCCCCGTGACCCCGTGTCCCCGTGTCCCCATGACCCTGTGACCCCATGTCCCCATGACCCCGTGTCCCTCCCCGTGACCCCGTGTCCCTCCCCGTGACCCCGTGACCCCGTGTCCCCATGACCCCCGTGTCCCTCCCCATGTCCCTCCCCGTGACCCCGTGTCCCCGTGTCCCCATGACCCTGTGTCCCTCCCCGTGACCCTGTGACCCCGTGTCCCCGTGTCCCTCCCCATGACCCCGTGTCCCCATGTCCCATGTCCCTCCCGTGACCCCGTGTCCCCATGTCCCCATGTCCCTCCCCGTGACCCCGTGTCCCTGTGTCCCTCCCCGTGACCCCGTGTCCCGTGACCCCATGACCCCGTGTCCCCATGTCCCCATGACCCCATGTCCCTCCCCATGACCCCGTGTCCCTGTGTCCCCGTGTCCCCGTGTCCCATGACCCCGTGACCCCGTGACCCCGTGACCCCATGACCCCGTGTCCCCGTGTCCCGTGTCCCCATGACCCCGTGTCCCTGTGTCCCCGTGTCCCCGTGTCCCCATGACCCCGTGTCCCCGTGTCCCCGTGACCCCGTGACCCGTGTCCCCATGTCCCCATGTCCCTCCCCATGACCCCGTGTCCCTGTGTCCCCGTGTCCCGTGTCCCCATGACCCCGTGTCCCCGTGACCCCGTGTCCCCATGTCCCCATGTCCCTCCCCATGACCCCGTGTCCCTGTGTCCCCGTGTCCCCGTGTCCCCATGACCCCGTGACCCCGTGTCCCCATGACCCCTGTCCCCCGTGTCCCCATGACCCCGTGTCCCTGTGTCCCCGTGTCCCCGTGTCCCCATGACCCCGTGTCCCCGTGACCCCGTGACCCCGTGTCCCCATGTCCCCATGTCCCTCCCCATGACCCCGTGTCCCTGTGTCCCCCGTGTCCCCCGTGTCCCCATGACCCCGTGACCCCATGACCCCGTGTCCCCTCCCCGTGTCCCCGTGTCCCCGTCCCAGGTGTTTTCGGCGCGCGAGGGCCGCAGACGCACCTGGAGGAGCAGAAGGAGCTGAGCAGCTTCGTCATCGAGAGCGCGGAGCGCGGGGACGAGGCCACCTACACCATCCGGGTGACGAACCCCGCCGGCGAGGACACGGCCAGCCTCTACATCAAGGTGGTCGGTAAGGAGGGGACACGGGGACACGGGGCCGGGACGGGGGGACACGGGGGTAGTGGGGGACACGGGGGGCAGGGGACATGGGGCTGGGACACGGGGCCGGGATGAGGGGACACGGGGTGGCGGGGGACATGGGGGACTGGGGACATGGGGCTGGGACGAGGGGACACGGTGGTGGCAGGGGACACGAGGACGTGGGGCTGGGACGAGGGGACATGGGGGGTGGCAGGGGACATGGGGGACTGGGGACATGGGGCTGGGGACGATGGGCGACATGGAGGTGGCGGGGGGACATGGGGATGTGGGGCTGGGATGAGGGGACACGGGGGTGGCGGGGGACACGGGGACGTGGGACTGGGGGTGAGGGGACACAGGGGTGGCAGGGGACATGAGGACGTGGGGCTGGACAAGGGGACATGGGGGTGGCGGGGGACATGGGGGCCTGGGGACATGGGGCTGGGACGAGGGGACACGGTGGTGGCAGGGGACACGAGGATGTGGGGCTGGGACGAGGGGACATGGGGTGGCGGGGGACATGGGGACGTGGGGCTGGGACGAGGGGACACGGGGGGTGGCAGGGGACACGGGGGACTGGGGACATGGGGCTGGGGACACGGGGCCGGGACGAGGGACACGGGGGGTGGCGGGGGACATGGGGGACTGGGACATGGGGCTGGGGACGAGGGGGACATGGCGGTGGCAGGGGGACATGGGGGACTGGGGACATGGGGCTGGGGACGAGGGGACATGGCGGTGGCAGGGGACATGGGGGACTGGGGACATGGGGCTGGGGACGAGGGGACACAGGGGTGGCAGGGGACACAGGGACGTGGGGCTGGGGGTGATGGACACGGGGGGTGGCAGGGAACACGGGCCTGGGGACATGGGGCTGGGGACGAGGGGACACGGGGTGGCAGGGGGACACGAGGATGTGGGGCTGGGACGAGGGGACATGGGGTGGCGGGGGACATGGGGGACTGGGGACATGGGGCTGGGACGAGGGGACATGGGGCTGGGGATGTGGGGCTAAGGGGGGTAAGGGAGGGGACATGGGTGGTGGCAGGGGACATGGGGACATGGGGCTGGACGAGGGGACACACGGGGTGGCAGGGGACACGAGGATGTGGGGCTGGGACGAGGGGACATGGGGTGGCGGGGGACACGGGGACGTGGGACCTGGGGGTGAGGGGACACAGGGGTGGCAGGGGACACGAGGACGTGGGGCTGGGACGAGGGGACATGGGGGTGGCGGGGGACACGGGGCTGGGGACATGGGCTGGGATGGGGGGGACATGGGGTGGCAGGGGACACGGGGGGACTGGGGACATGGGGCTGGGACGAGGGGACACGGGGGTGGCGGGGGACACGGGGACGTGGGACTGGGGGTGAGGGGACATGGGGGTGGCAGGGAACACGGGCCTGGGGACATGGGGCTGGGACGAGGGACACGGGGGTGGCAGGGGACACGGGACGTGGGGCTGGGACGAGGGGACATGGGGGTGGCAGGGGACACGGGGACCACGGGGCCAGGACGAGGGGACACGGGGCTGGGGACATGGGCTGGGATGAGGGACACGGTGGTGGCAGGGGACACGGGGACATGGGGCTGGGGGGTGATGGGACACGGGGGTGGCAGGGAACACGGGCCTGGGGACATGGGGCTGGGGACGAGGGGACACGGGGGTGGCAGGGGACACGGGGACGTGGGACTGGGGGTGAGGGGGACATGGGGGTGGCAGGGGACACAAGGACGTGGGGCTGGGACGAGGGGACATGGGTGGCGGGGGACATGGGGGACTGGGGACATGGGGCTGGGACGAGGGGACATGGGGCTGGGATGTGGGGCTGGGAAGAGGGACACGGGGGTGGCAGGGGACATGGGGACATGGGGCTGGGACGAGGGGACACAGGGGTGGCAGGGGACACGAGGATGTGGGCTGGACGAGGGGACATGGGGTGGCGGGGACACGGGACGTGGGACCTGGGGGTGAGGGGACACAGGGGTGGCAGGGGACACGAGGACGTGGGGCTGGGACGAGGGGACATGGGGTGGCAGGGGACACGGGGCTGGGGACATGGGGCTGGGATGGGGGGGACATGGGGTGGCAGGGGACACGGGGACTGGGGACATGGGGCTGGGGATGAGGGGACACGGGGGTGGCAGGGGACACGGAGATGTGGGGCTGGGACGAGGGACATGGGGTGGCAGGGGACACGGGGGACTGGGGACATGGGGCTGGGACGAGGGCGGGACGGGGACACGGGGGTGGCGGGGACAACGGGGACGTGGGACTGGGGGTGAGGGGACATGGGGGTGGCAGGAACACGGGCCTGGGGACATGGGGCTGGGACGAGGGGACACGGGGGTGGCAGGGGACACGGGGACGTGGGGCTGGGACGAGGGGACATGGGGGTGGCAGGGGACACGGGGACACGGGGCCAGGACGAGGGGACACGGGGCTGGGGACATGGGCTGGATGAGGGGACACGGTGGTGGCAGGGGACACGGGGACATGGGGCTGGGGGTGATGGGACACGGGGGTGGCAGGGAACACGGCCTGGGGACATGGGGCTGGGACGAGGGGACACGGGGGTGGCAGGGGACACGGGGACGTGGGACTGGGGGTGAGGGGACATGGGGTGGCAGGGGACACAAGGACGTGGGGCTGGGACGAGGGGACACGGGGGTGGCAGGGGCGAGGACGTGGGGCTGGGACGAGGGGACATGGGGTGGCAGGGGACACGGGGGACTGGGGACATGGGGCTGGGGATGAGGGGACACGGGGGTGGGCAGGGGACACGGGGACATGGGGCTGGGACGAGGGGACATGGGGGTGGCAGGGGACACGGGGGACTGGGGACATGGGGCTGGGATGAGGGGACATGGGGCTGGGGACATGGGGCTGGGACGAGGGGACATGGTGGTGGCGGGGGACACGGGGACATGGGGTTGGGGACGAGGGGACATGGGGGTGGGATGAGGGGACATGGGGTGGCAGGGGACACAGGGCTGGGGACATGGGGCTGGGGATGAGGGGACACGGGGGTGGCAGGGGACACAGGGACACGGGGCCAGGATGAGGGGGACACGGGGGTGGCAGGGGACACGGGGACGTGGGGCTGGGACGAGGGGACATGGGGTGGCAGGGGACACGGGGGACTGGGGACATGGGGCTGGGGATGAGGGGACACGGGGGTGGCAGGGGACACGGGGACGTGGGGCTGGGGACAGGGTGGGGCCGGGGAGGGGGGCCCAGGCCGGGGGTGCCGCATGTCCCCCCATGTCCCCCCGTGTCCCCCATGTCCCCCCGTGTCCCCGCAGACGTCCCCGACCCCCCCGAGGCCGTGCGCGTCACCTCGGTGGGGGAGGACTGGGGCCACGCTGGTCTGGGAGCCCCCCAAGTACGACGGGGGACAGCCCATCACCGGTGAGCGCCCCTGCCCGCTCCGCTCCTGCCTGCACCGCTCCTGCCTGCACTGTCCCTGCCTGCACCAGCCCCTGCCCGCACCCGTCCCTGCCCGCACCCGTCCCTGCCTCCACCGCTCCTGCCCGCACCGCTCCTGCCTGCACCAGCCCCTGCCTGCACTGTCCCTGCCTGCACCAGCCCCTGCCCGCACCCGTCCCTGCCCGCACCCGTCCCTGCCTCCACCGCTCCTGCCCGCACCGCTCCTGCCTGCACCGTCCCTGCCTCCACCGCTCCTGCCCGCACCGCTCCTGCCTGCACCGCCCCTGCCTGCACTGTCCCTGCCCGCACCCGTCCCTGCCTGCACCGCTCCTGCCTGCACCGCTCCTGCCTGCACTGTCCCTGCCTGCACCAACCAGTGCTGCCTGCGCTGGTGCTGCCTGCACCCGTCCCTGCCCGCACCGCTCCTGCCTGCACCGCTCCTGCCCGCACCCGTCCTGCCCGCACCGCTCCTGCCTGCACCGCTCCTGCCCGCACCGCCCCTGCCCGCACTGTCCCTGCCTGCACCGCTCCTGCCTGCACTGTCCCTGCCTGCACCCGTCCCTGCCTGCACCGCTCCTGCCTGCACTGTCCCTGCCTGCACCCGTCCCTGCCTGCACCGCTCCTGCCTGCACCGCTCCTGCCCGCACCGCTCCTGCCTGCACCGCTCCTGCCTGCACCCGTCCCTGCCCGCACCGCTCCTGCCTGCACCCGTCCCTGCCTGCACCAGCCCCTGCCTGCACCAGCCCCTGCCTGCACCAGCCCCTGCCCGCACCGTCCGTGCCTGCACCGCTCCTGCCTGCACCGTCCCTGCCTGCACCAACCAGTGCTGCCTGCGCTGGTGCTGCCTGCACCCGTCCCTGCCCGCACTGTCCCTGCCTGCACCCGTCCCTGCCTGCACCGCTCCTGCCCGCACCGCTCCTGCCTGCACCCGTCCCTGCCTGCACCGCTCCTGCCTGCACCCGTCCCTGCCCGCACCGCTCCTGCCCGCACTGCTCCTGCCTGCACTGTCCCTGCCTGCACCGCCCCTGCCCGCACCGCTCCTGCCTGCACCGCTCCTGCCCGCACCGCCCCTGCCCGCACTGTCCCTGCCTGCACCGCTCCTGCCTGCACTGTCCCTGCCTGCACCCGTCCCTGCCTGCACCGCTCCTGCCTGCACCGCTCCTGCCCGCACCGCTCCTGCCTGCACCGCTCCTGCCTGCACCGCCCCTGCCTGCACCAACCAGTGCTGCCTGCGCTGGTGCTGCCTGCACCCGTCCCTGCCCGCACTGTCCCTGCCTGCACCCGTCCCTGCCTGCACCCGTCCCTGCCCGCACCGCTCCTGCCCGCACCGCTCCTGCCTGCACCAGCCCCTGCCCGCACCGCTCCTGCTTGCACCCGTTCCTGCCTGCACCGCTCCTGCCCACACC
>NW_027445597.1:0-26349 GCF_035582795.1 Mycteria americana | reverse complement strand
TGGACCAGCAGGGGCCGGTACAGCTCTCCCTACTGATGCGTTTTCAACACCCCAGTACAAACCAGTAAGCACCAGTATGGCCCTACAGGCTGCTGGGGCTGTACATGGCCCCAGTACACACCAGTATAGGCCAGTACAGCCCTCCCCACTGCTCCCAGTCCCTCCCAGTGCTCCCAGTATCTGCTGCAGGTGCTCGGCCCGCTGCCCTCCCCGCTGCTCCCAGTCCCTCCCAGTGCTCCCAGTATGCCCAGTACCTGCCGCAGGTGCCCCCGCTTGCAGCCGTGCTCGGCCCGCTGCCCTCCCCGCTGCTCCCAGTCCCTCCCAGTGCTCCCAGTATGCCCAGTACCTGCCCCCGCTTGCAGCCGTGCTCGGCCCGCTGCCCTCCCCACTGCTCCCAGTCCCTCCCAGTGCTCCCAGTATGCCCAGTACCTGCCGCAGGTGCTCCCGCTTGCAGCCGTGCTCGGCCCACTGCCCTCCCCACTGCTCCCAGTGCCTCCCAGTGCTCCCAGTATGCCCAGTACCTGCCGCAGGTGCTCCCGCTTGCAGCCGTGCTCAGCCTGCTGCCCTCCCCGCTGCTCCCAGTCCCTCCCAGTGCTCCCAGTATGCCCAGTACCTGCCGCAGGGTGCTCCCGCTTGCAGCCGTGCTCGGCCCGCTGCCCTCCCCACTGCTCCCAGTCCCTCCCAGTGCTCCCAGTATGCCCAGTACCTGCCGCAGGTGCTCCCGCTTGCAGCCGTGCTCGGCCCGCTGCCCTCCCCACTGCTCCCAGTGCCTCCCAGTGCTCCCAGTATGCCCAGTACCTGCCGCAGGTGCTCCCGCTTGCAGCCGTGCTCGGCCCGCTGCCCTCCCCACTGCTCCCAGTCCCTCCCAGTGCTCCCAGTATGCCCAGTACCTGCCGCAGGTGCTCCCGCTTGCAGCCGTGCTCGGCCCGCTGCCCTCCCCACTGCTCCCAGTCCCTCCCAGTGCTCCCAGTATGCCCAGTACCTGCCGCAGGTGCTCCCGCTTGCAGCCGTGCTCGGCGTGGTGCTGCTCCTCCCGCAGCTGCAGCAGCCCCCGCAGCGCCGCCCGCTGCCCCCCCGCCTCCGCCGACTTGCTGCCGCTGTCGAGGGGGGGACACCCCAAATTAAGGGACACCCCCGCTTTGGGGGCACCCCCTCAGCCCCCCCAAAAACCGCGGGGGGGGGTCAGGGTTTTGGGGTGCCCCATGCGGGAGGTTTGGGGGGGCAGCCAGCAGCATTTTGGGGCTGGGTGGCTTTTTGGGGGGGGGGGGGCAGGTTTTGGGGACCCCCAGTTGGGGACAAGGTGGTTTGCATGCCCCCCCCCCCCGATTTTGGGGTCCCCTGCGTTCATTTGGGGGGGGCCCTGGTGTAATGGAGGGAGCAGGGTTCACTTTGGGGGTGCTGGGGCACCCCGTTTGGGGGGCCTACCTGCTCTTGTGGTGCTTACGGAAGATTTGGGGGTACCCCAGGATTTTGGGGGGCACCACGATTGCTTTGGGTACCCCCAGGGCTCTCCGGGGAGAGCACCGTGGTTTTGGGGGTGCCCCCTTTTTGGGGTCCCCCTTTTCGGGGTCCACCTGCTCTCACCCTCTTAATTTGCTGCTCCAGATCCCTGGGAGAGTGAGGGGGGGGCAGTCTGGGGGTGCCAGCACCATTTTTTGGGGGGGGCAAAGGAATTTGGGGGTCCCCCCCAGCCGATTTGGGGTCCCAGAGCATTCTGGGGGACCCCCAGGGCTGGTGCTGGGGTGACCCCACTTTTTGGGGTGCCCTTTTTGGGGGCTCCACCCGCTCTCTGCCAGTTAATCCCTGGGAGAGTGGGGGGTACTTTGGGGGTGCCAGCACAATTTGGGGGGGGTCCCAAAGTAATTTTGGGGTCCCCCAGTCAATTTGGGGCCCCAGAGCATTTTGGGGGACCCCCAGGGCTGGTGCTGGGGTGACCCCACTTTTTGGGGTGCCCTTTTTGGGGGCTCCACCTGCTCTCCCCCTCTTTGCTAGTTAATCCCAGGAGAGTGGGGGGCACTTTGGGGGTGCCAGCACCATTTTTTTGGGGGGCAAAGGAATTTGGGGGTCCCCCCCAGCCGATTTGGGGGTCCCAGAGCATTTTGGGGGACCCCCAGGGCTGGTGCTGGGGTGACCCCTCTTTTTAGCCTACCCCTTTTTTAGAGCCAAAGGCTCTTTGCCGCTCCCCCCAGCCGGCTGCCTTGAACCGGGGCGGCTTTGGACCTGTGGGGTTTGATTTTGGGGGGGGCCCCAGGAGAGATTTTGGGGTGCTGGGGGGGGGGTGTCTGGGTTTGGGGGTGCCGGGTTTTGGGGTCCCACCTGGCTGCCAGGCGCTTGTGCAGAGCCACCAGCTTCTTGACGTGCTTCTTGCGCAGCTCCTTCAGCTCCCGGTACTGCTGCTTCAGCAGCTTCACGTACGCCTTGTGCTGCCGCAGCTCCTCCACCGACTGCGGGGACACCTCTGGGGGGGGCAATTTGGGGGTTCGGGGGGGTCCCCAAAATTCTCGGGGGGGTGCACAAAAATTTGGGGGACCCCCCATGACCCAAAAATGGGGGGTTGCAGCTCTCCAGGGGCACCCTGGGTCTCACTGGATGCCCTATGTTCTCCCATAGCAATAAATGGAAAAGGATTTGGGGGTCCAGGGGGAATTTGGGGGTTCAGGGGGTCCCCAAAACTCCCCGGGGGGAGCACAAAAATTTGGGGGACCCCCCCATGACCTGAAAATGGGGGCAACAGCTCTCCAGTGCACCCTGTGTCTCATTGGATGCCCTATGTTGCCCCATGGCAGTAAATAGGGGGAATGTGGGGGTCCAGGAGAAATTTGGGGGGTTCAGAGGGAGATTTGGGGGTTCGGGGGGTCCCCAAAACTCCCCAGGGGGGCACAAAAATTTGGGGGACCCCCCATGACCCAAAAATGGGGGCTACAGGTCTCCAGGGGCATCCTGTGTCTCACTAGATGCCCCATGTTGCCCCATGGCAATAAATGTGGGGGAATTTGGGGGTTCAGGGGGAATTTGGGGGTTCGGGGGGGGTCCCCAAAACTCCCCGGGGGGGCACAAAAATTTGGGGGACCCCCCACAACCCAAAAATCAGGGCTACAGCTCTCCAGGGGCACCCTGGGTCTCACTGGATGCCCTATGTTCTCCCATAGCAATAAATGGAAAAGGATTTGGGGGTCCAGGGGGAATTTGGGGGTTCAGGGGGAATTTGGGGGTTCAGGAGGGGTCCCCAAAACTCCCCGGGGGGAGCACAAAAATTTGGGGGACCCCCCCATGACCCGAAAATGGGGGCAACAGCTCTCCAGTGCACCCTGTGTCTCATTGGATGCCCTATGTTGCCCCATGGCAGTAAATAGGGGGGAATGTGGGGGTCCAGGAGAAATTTGGGGGTTCAGAGGGAGATTTGGGGGTTCGGGGGGTCCCCAAAACTCCCCAGGGGGGCACAAAAATTTGGGGGGACCCCCCATGACCCAAAAATGGGGGCTACAGGTCTCCAGGGGCATCCTGTGTCTCACTAGATGCCCCATGTTGCCCCATGGCAATAAATGTGGGGGAATTTGGGGGTTCAGGGGGAATTTGGGGGTTCGGGGGGGGTCCCCAAAACTCCCCGGGGGGGCACAAAAATTGGGGGACCCCCCACAACCCAAAAATCAGGGCTACAGCTCTCCAGGGGCACCCTGGGTCTCACTGGATGCCCTATGTTCTCCATAGCAATAAATGGAAAAGGATTTGGGGGTCCAGGGGGAATTTGGGGGTTCAGGGGGGGTCCCCAAAACTCCCCAGGGGGCACAAAAATTTGGGGGACCCCCCATGACCCGAAAATGGGGGCTACAGCTCTCCAGTGCACCCTGTGTCTCATTGGATGCCCTATGTTGCCCCATGGCAATAAATAGGGGGGAATGTGGGGGTCCAGGAGAAATTTGGGGGTTCAGAGGGAGATTTGGGGGTTCGGGGGGGGTCCCCAAAACTCCCCAGGGGGGCACAAAAATTTGGGGGACCCCCCATGACCCAAAAATGGGGGTTACAGCTCTCCAGGGGCACCCTGGGTCTCACTGGATGCCCTATGTTCTCCCATAGCAATAAATGGAAAAGGATTGGAGGTCCAGGGGGAATTTGGGGGTTCAGGGGGAATTTGGGGGTTCAGGGGGTCCCCAAAACTCCCCGGGGGGAGCACAAAAATTTGGGGGACCCCCTCATGAGCTGAAAATGGGGGCAACAGCTCTCCAGTGCACCCTGTGTCTCATTGGATGCCCTATGTTGCCCCATGGCAGTAAATAGGGGGGAATGTGGGGGTCCAGGAGAAATTTGGGGGTTCAGAGGGAGATTTGGGGGTTCGGGGGGGGTCCCCAAAACTCCCCAGGGGGGCACAAAAATTTGGGGGACCCCCCATGACCCAAAAATGGGGGCTACAGGTCTCCAGGGGCATCCTGTGTCTCACTAGATGCCCCATGTTGCCCCATGGCAATAAATGTGGGGGAATTTGGGGGTTCAGGGGGAATTTGGGGGTTCAGGGGGGTCCCCAAAACTCCCCGGGGGGCACAAAAATTTGGGGGACCCCCCATGACCCAAAAATGGGGGTTACAGCTCTCCAGGGGCACCCTGGGTCTCACTGGATGCCCCATGTTCTCCCATAGCAATAAATGGAAAAGGATTTGGGGGTCCAGGGGGAATCTGGGGGTTCAGGGGGGGTCCCCAAAACTCCCCAGGGGGGCACAAAAATTTGGGGGACCCCCCATGACCCAAAAATGGGGGCTACAGGTTTCCAGGGGCATCCTGTGTCTCACTGGATGCCCTATGTTGCCCCATGGAAATAATGGAAAAGAATTTGGGGGTCCAGGGGGGAATTTGGGGGTTCAGGGGGTCCCCGAAACTCCCCGGAGGGGCACAAAATTTGGGGGACCCCACAGCCCTCAAACAGGGGCTACAGCCACCATAAACCACCCCTGGGATCGTTTTGGGGGGCCCCCTGGACTGGAGATGTAGGGGACCCCCCCAGGTATTGGGGTTGCAGCTGGGGGGGCCCCCCCAAATCAAGGGGGGCCCCCCCCAAATCTTACCTGTGAGGACGCTGGCGATGAGGTCATCCCTCTGCCCTGGGGGGGGGGAGAAAATAAGGGGGGGCCCCATGGGGGTTGGGTGTCCCGCCCTCCTTTAGCACCCCCACATTTTGGGGGGGCCCCCCCCAGAGCTGGGAGCCCCCCCCGGGGGAGGGGAAAGAAGAACTTGGGGGGCCCCAAGGGGAGGAGAGGATTTGGGGGACCCCCCTTACCCCAACACCTGGGCTGTGGTTTTGGGGGTCCCCGGGGGGGGACTTGGGGGACCCCCCCCCACCCCAGTGCCTGGTCTGGGGTCTTGGGGGGCCCAGGGGGGGATTTTGGGGGGGCCCCCCCTTCACCTGGGCTGGGCTTTTGGGGGGGCACAGGGGAGGATTTTTGGGGGCCCCCCCTTGACCTGGGCTGGGCTTTTGGGGGGGCCCAGGGGGGGATTTTGGGGGCCTCCCCCTTTCACCTGGGCTGGGCTTTTTGGGGGGCCCCAGGGGGGGATTTTGGGGACCCCCCCCCCCTTACCTGGGCTGGAGACAGTGGGGGGCCCGGGGGGGGGCACCCCGGGGGTGGGGGGGGGCCGGGGTTCTGGTGGGGGGTCGGCGGCCGCGTCCCCTCGCGCCCCCCCCAGGCTCTCGCGGGGCTTCTCGGGGCTCTCCTGGGGAGAGAAGTGGGGTTCAGGGGCCCCCCAAATCCTCCGTGACCTCCCCAAGCCCCCCCCCGGGCCCCCCCAAATCCTCCATGCCCCCCCCCAAACTCCCCTGACCCCCCCAAACCTCCAGCCCCCGCCCCAGCCATCCCAGCCTCTTCAAGACCACCTCAACCTCCCCCCAAGGACCCCCCAAAATCCATCACAGCCCCCCAACACCCCTGTGCCCCCCCAAACCCCCTTGGGGCCCCCCCTAAACGCCCTTGGGGCCCCCCAAAACCCCCTTGGGGCCCCCCCCAAAACCCCTTGGGGCCCCCCCAAATCCTCCACATCTCACACCGTAAATGCTCCCACCCTCATCCATCCCAGCCCCCCAAAATCACTTGAACCTCCCCTAAACCTGCCCCAAGGCCCCCCAAAAGCCTCTGTGACCCCCCCAAGAGCCCCCCCAAACCCACTGGGGCCCCCCCAAACCTTTGGGACCCCCAAAGACCCCTTGGGGCCCCGTCAAACCCTCCATGACACCCCAAAATCCTCCAGCCCCTGCTCATCCATCCCAGCCTCAAGACCACCTCAACCTCCCCTAAAGTGATCCCAAGGACCCCCCCCAAAACCTCCGTAACCCCCCCAAAGCTCCCCCAGGGGCCCCCCCAAACCCCCCAGGGCCCCCCAAAACCCTCGGGGGCCCCCCCAAAAATTCTTGGGGGGGCCCCCCCCCTTACCTCGCCGTCCCCCATGAGGGCGGCCAGCCGCCGGGCGCGCTGGTCCATCAGGCTGACGTGTTTGATGGGGTTGATCAAGGCCTCAGCGTAATCTGGGGGGGGCCACGAGATTTGGGGGTGACCAGGGGAAGGGGCCCCCCAAAATCCAAGGGGGGGTCCCCCCAAAAAAGGGGAGAAATCCCCCCAAAAAAGGGGAGCCCCCGCTTAAAATGGGAGCACCCTGAGAAAGGAGTAATAGGGCAACAGGGAGCTGCCACGTTGACGCCGGCAGGTGTGACCCCCCCAAAAAATTGGGGGACCCCTCCAAAATGGGGGGACCCCCAACATGGGAGGCACCCCAGAAATGAAAGAAATGGGGGCACCCCAAAAATGGGGGGGGGGCAAATGTGGGGTAGCCGAAAAATGAGGGGAATTGGGAGCACCTCAAAAACAAGGGGGGGGGCAAAAATGAGGCACCCCAAGAATGGGGGAAATGGGGGGCACCCCAAAAAGGAGGGGCACGCCAAAAATGGGGGGAAGCTCCTAAGTGGGGGTACCCCAAAAATGAGAAATACTCAAAAGTGGGGGCACCCCAAAAGGAGGGACACCCCAAAAATGGGAGAGACCCCTCAAAAGAGAATAGCGCAGGAATGAGACACCCCCAAAAATGGGGGGCAGCCAGTAAGCGAGGGACACCCCCCGAAATGGGCACCCCAAAAATGGGCTCACCCAAAAAAAGCAGGGGACCCCTCAAAAAGCACAGGGAACAGGGAACCCCCCAAAAATGAGGGGGGACCCCAAAAGACAGAGCAGATCTTCACAAGAGGGCGCTGCCCCCCCACAGCCCCCCCCGACTTTTGGGGTACCCCCTCGAAAAGCAGGGCCCCCCCAAAAAAAGCACATGGGACCCCCCAAAAAGAGGGGGACCCCCCCCCCCCCCAAAAAAGAGTCAGACCCTCACAAACGAGTCCTGGGGTTGCCCTGAACCCTGGCCAGCAGTGAGCCCTGGGGGTGCTGCCCCCCCCCAGCTCCCCCAAACTTTTGGGGGATCCCCCCCAAGCAGCCCCCCCCCAAAGTAGAGGGGACCCCAAAAAAGAGGGGAGACCCCTCAAAATGGGGTCAAACCCCCACAAATTTGTGCTGGGTTGCTCTGATTTGATCCAGCACCGAGTCCTGGGAGTGCTGAGCCCTCCCAGCCCCCCCAACTTTTGGGGTGCCCCCCCCCCCAAAAGCAGAGGGAACCCCCCATAAAGAGGGGGAAACCCCCCCAAAATGGGGGGAACCCCCCAAAAGAAGGGGAAACCCCCCCAAAATGGGGGTCAAGTCCTCCCAAACATCTGCTGGGGCTGCCCCATATCCAGGCAGTGCGGAGCCCTGGGGGTGCTGCCTCCCCCCAACCCCCCCCAACTTTGGGGGACCCCTCAACTCCCGAGGGCCCCCCCCTCAAAAAGCACAGGGGGCCCCCAGAAAGAGGGGGGACCCCCAAAAACGGGGTCAAACCCTCACAAACGCACGCTGGGGCTGCCCCAATCTTCACCCTGGGGGTGCTACCCCCTCCCCCCCCCGGGTCTTGGGGGTTCCCCTGGGTTTTAGTCCGTCCCCTCTCGTGTTTTGGGGACCCCCCCCATGGGTTTTGGGGACAACCCCCCCCCCCGGGTTTGGGGGGCCCCCCCGCACCCTGGTGGCCGTGGGGGACGTAGTCGCAGGCCTGGGTGTGGAGCAGGAGGGCGGGCAGGCAGAGCGGCTGGTTGCTCTCGTTGCGCAGGCAGACGTAGTGGTAGCCTGGGGGGGAACAAGATGGCGGCTGGGGGGGGGGGGGGGCCTGGAATGGGGGGGCCCCCCCCAACAAGGCCCTGCACCCCCAAACCTGCCCCTGGGGACAGCCCCCCCCATTGCTCTAGTGATGGGGCTGCAGGGCATTGTGGGTAGGCCCAGGCCCCTGTTGCCATGGTAACAGGCTGCATGCAGGGCATTGTGGGTAGGCCTGACCCCTGTTGCTGTGGTAACAGGCTGGGTGCAGGGCATTGTGGGTAGGCCCAGGCCCCTGTTGCCACAGTAACAGGCTGAGTGCAGGGCATTGTGGGTAGGCCTGACCCCTGGTACTGTGTTAACAGGCTGGGTGCAGGGCATTGTGGGTAGGCCCAGGCCCCTGTTGCCATGGTAACAAGCTGCATGCAGGGCATTGTGGGTAGGCCTGACCCCTGTTGCTGTGGTAACAGGCTGGGTACAGGGCATTGTGGGTAGGCCTCAGCCCCTGTTGCCACAGTAACAGGCTGGGTGCAGGGCATTGTGGGTAGGCCCACGCCCCTGTTGCCATGGTAACAGGCTGCATGCAGGGCATTGTGGGTAGGCCCAGGCCCCTGTTGCCACAGTAACAGGCTGAGTGCAGGGCATTGTGGGTAGGCCTGACCCCTGTTGCTGTGGTAACAGGCTGGGCGCAGGGCACTATGGGTAGGCCCTACACCTCTATGGGCCATGCTACCATGGCAACAAGTCCTGCGGGGCATTGTGGGAAGGCCGAATCCCCCTGTTGCCACGGTAACAGGCCGGCAGCGGAGCATCACGGGTAGGCCCGGCACCCCCAGCTCCCCGGCCCCATGGCGGCCTGCCTAGGCCCGACCCCGTGGGGCTGCCCCCCCCCCCCCGCCATGGGGACACCCCCCCCCCGGCCATGGGGACCCCCCCCCGCCATGGGCCCCCCCTCACCGGAGCGCAGGGTGGCCACGGGCAGGACGCGGTGCCCCAGGAAGCGTCCCCCCTCCTCGTAGGCGGCCACACGCAGGGAGGCCAGGGAGGGCAGCACCACCTGGGGGGGCACCCGCCTCAGCACCTCCCAGTGCTCCCAGTGCCCCCCCAGTGCCCTCCCCGCTGCTCCCCGGTGCCCCCCAGAACCTCCCAGTGCCTCCCACTGCTCCCCAGTGCCTCCCAGTATCTCTCCAGTGCCCCCCAGAGCCTCCCAGTGCCCCCCAGCACCTCCCAGTGTCTCTCCAGTGCTCCCCAGAGCCTCCCAGTGCCTCCCACTGCTCCCAGTGCCCTCCCCGCTGCTCCCCAGTGCCTCCCAGAGCCTCTCAGTGCCCCCCTAGCACCTCCCACTGTTCCCAGTGCCCCCCCAGTGCCCTCCCCACTGCTCCCCAGTGCCCCCCAGCACCTCCCACTGCTCCCAGTGCCCTCCCCACTGCTGCCCAGTGGCCCCCAGCGCCTCCCACTGCTCTCAGTGCCCTCCCTGGTGCTCCCCAGCGCCTCCCAGTGCCCCCCCAGCACCTTCCAGTGCCTCCCACTGTCCCCAATGGCCTCCCAGTGCCCTCCCAGTGCTCCCAGTGCCTCCTAAGTTCCCTCCCAGTGCCTCCCAGTCCCCCCAAGTGACTCCCAGTGCCCTCTAGTTCCCTTCCAGTCCCTCCCGATCCTCTCCCAGTGCCTCCTAATCTCTCCCAGTTCACCCCAGTTCCCTTCCAGTTCCCATGAGTGCCTCTCAGTTCACCCCAGTGCCCCTCAGTCCCTCCCAATCCCCTCCCACTCCCTCCCAGTCCCTTCCCCGTAACTCCCAGTTTAGCACCCTGTGGAAGAGGAAGGGCTCCTCATCCCAGACGGGGTTGAAGGGCTTCCCCAGTCCCTCCCAGTCCCTCCCAGTGCCCCCAGTTTAGCACCCTGTAGAAGAGGAAGGGTTCCTCATCCCAGACGGGGTTGAAGGGCTTCCCCAGTCCCTCCCAGTCCCTCCCAGTGCCCCCAGTTTAGCACCCTGTAGAAGAGGAAGGGTTCCTCATCCCAGACGGGGTTGCAGGGCTTCCCCAGTCCCTCCCAGTCCCTCCCAGTGCCCCCAGTTTAGCACCCTGTAGAAGAGGAAGGGTTCCTCATCCCAGACGGGGTTGCAGGGCTTCCCCAGTCCCTCCCAGTCCCTCCCAGTGCCCCCAGTTTAGCACCCTGAAGAAGAGGAAGGGCTCTTTGTCCCAGACGGGGTTGAAGGGCTTCCCCAGTCCCTCCCAGTCCCTCCCAGTGCCCCCAGTTTAGCACCCTGTAGAAGAGGAAGGGTTCCTCATCCCAGACGGGGTTGAAGGGCTTCCCCAGTCCCTCCCAGTCCCTCCCAGTGCCCCCAGTTTAGCACCCTGTAGAAGAGGAAGGGTTCCTCGTCCCAGACGGGGTTGAAGGGCTTCCCCAGTCCCTCCCAGTCCCTCCCAGTGCCCCCAGTTTGGCACCTTGTGGAAGAGGAAGGGCTCCTCGTCCCAGAAGGGGTTGAAGGGCTTCCCCAGTCCCTCCCAGTCCCTCCCAGTGCCCCCAGTTTGGCACCTTGTGGAAGAGGAAGGGCTCCTCATCCCAGACGGGGTTGAAGGGCTTCCCCAGTCCCTCCCAGTCCCTCCCAGTGCCCCCAGTTTAGCACCCTGAAGAAGAGGAAGGGTTCCTCATCCCAGACGGGGTTGAAGGGCTTCCCCAGTCCCTCCCAGTCCCTCCCAGTGCCCCCAGTTTGGCACCTTGTGGAAGAGGAAGGGCTCCTCGTCCCAGACGGGGTTGAAGGGCTTCCCCAGTCCCTCCCAGTCCCTCCCAGTGCCCCCAGTTTGGCACCTTGTGGAAGAGGAAGGGCTCCTCGTCCCAGACGGGGTTGAAGGGGTTCCCCTGGCAGGGCCGGGTGCGGAACCGGCGCCGCGTGTCCACCGGCAGCCCGAAGACGTCCACCTCCACGTAGACCCCCCCGCGGCGCTCCGACAGGAACTGCCCCGAGATCACCTGGGGGGGGGGGGGGGGACACCCCGAAATCAGCCCGGCACCCCCAAACCCGCCCCGGCACCCCCACACCTGCCCTGCACCCCCCAAATCCACCCTGGACCCCCCAAACCTGCCCAGCATCCTCAGGCACATCCCGACCCCCCCCCCGATGCTCCGGAAGGAGCTGCCCCGAGATCACCGGGGGGGGGGGACACCCCAAAAATCAGCCGGGCACCCCCAGACTCACCCCTGCACCCCGAAATCCACCCTGGACCCCCCAAATCCGCCCTGGACCCCCCAAACCTGCCCAGCATCCTCAGGCACATCCCGACCCCCCCCAGTGCTCTGAAAGGAGCTGCCGCGGGATCACCTGGGCCGGGGGGGGACCCCAAAATCAGCCGGGCACCCCCAGACTCACCCCAGCACCCCAAAACCTGCCCTGGCACCCCCAAATCTGCCCTGGACCCCCCCAAATCCACTCTGGACCCCCCAAACCTGCCCAGCATCCTCAGGCACATCCCGACCCCCCCCCGGCGCTCCAAAAGGAGCTGCCCCGAGATCACCTGGGCTGGGGGGGGACCCCAAAATCAACCGGGCACCCCCAAACCCACCCCGGCACCCCCAGCCCTGCCCCGGGCCCCCCCAAACTGCCCTGAGGCCCCAGACCCACCCCAGCACCCCCAAACCCGCCCGTGCCCGGGGCGCTGGGGCCCCTCCCCACCTCCCGGGGCAATTTGGGGGGGCTGCAGGGACCCCCCCCCCCCCTTGGAGACATCGGGGGGGGCTGTGGGGACTCCCCACCCCCCAGAGCCGTTTGGGGGGGGCTGTGGGACCCCCCCAGGCAGTTTTGGGGGGCTGTGGGACCCCTCCCCCCTTGGTCGGTTTTGGGGGGCAGTGGGGACCCCTCCCCCTCGCGGTCAGCTTTGGGGGGGCAGTGGAGACCCCTCCCCCCCCGGTCGGTTTGGGGGGGGCTGTGGGAACCCCCCAGTCGGTTTGGGGGGCAGTGGGGACCCCTCCCCCCCGCAGTCGGTTTGGGGGGGGCTGTGGGACCCCCCCGGGCAGTTTTGGGGGGCAGTGGGGACCCCTCCCCCCTGCAATCCGTTCTGGGGGGCTGTGGGGACCTCCCCATCCCCCCCAGTCGGTTTTGGGGGGCAGTGGGACCCCTCCCCCCCCGGATCGGTTTTAGGGGGGCTGTGGGACCCCCCCGGTCGGTTTGGGGGGGCAGTGGGGACTTCCCTATCCCCCCCAGTCGGTTTTGGGGGGGCAGTGGGGACCCCTCCCCCCTGCAATCGGTTTTGGGGGGGCTGTGGGGACCTCCCCATCCCCCCCAGTCGGTTTTGGGGGGGCAGTGGGGACCCCTCCCCCCCCGGTCGGTTTTGGGGGGGCTGTGGGACCCCCCCGGGCGGTTTGGGGGTCCCCGGTCCCACCTGCACCCGCAGGGTGTTGGCCACGATCCCGTCCACCAGGTCCTCGGCGAAGGGGTCGAAGGTTTTGTCCCGGCGCCGCATGAACTCGGGCTTGAGCAGGAGCCCGCAGCGGGCGTTGTACTCGAACAGCCCCAGGTTCAGCTGCATCGGCACGTCTGGGGCGCGCCGGGGGGCAGAGCCGTGGGGCAGGGTCAGCGCCGTGGGGCTGAGCCGGGGGGCAGAGCCATAGGACGGGGTGGGGGGGAGCAGAGCCGTGGTGGGGCTCAGGGGCGTTGGGACTCCAACAGCCCCAGGTTCAGCTGCATTGGCGTGTCTGGGCGTGCCGTGGGGCAGAGCTGTGGGGCAGGGTCAGCGCCGTGGGGCTGAGCCGTGGGGCAGAGCCATAGGGTAGGGGGGCAGAGCCGTGGTGGGGCTCAGGGGCGTTGGGACTCCAACAGCCCCAGGTTCAGCTGCATCGGCGTGTCTGGGATGCGCCGGGGGGCAGAGCCGTGGGGCAGGGTCAGCGCCGTGGGGCTGAGCCGGGGGGCAGAGCCATAGGACGGGGTGGGGGGGAGCAGAGCCGTGGTGGGGCTCAGGGGCGTTGGGACTCCAACAGCCCCAGGATCAGCTGCATTGGCGTGTCTGGGCGTGCCATGGGGCAGAGCCGTGGGGCAGGGTCAGCGCCGTGGGGCTGAGCCGGGGGGCAGAGCCATAGGACGGGGCGGGGGGGGGAGCAGAGCCGTGATGGGGCTCAGGGGCGTTGGGACTCCAACAGCCCCAGGTTCAGCTGCATTGGCGTGTCTGGGCGTGCCGTGGGGCAGAGCTGTGGGGCAGGGTCAGCGCCGTGGGGCTGAGCCGTGGGGCAGAGCCATAGGGTAGGGGGGCAGAGCCGTGGTGGGGCTCAGGGGCGTTGGGACTCCAACAGCCCCAGGATCAGCTGCATCGGCACGTCTGGGGCGCACCGGGGGGCAGAGCCATGGGGCAGTGTCAGCGCCGTGGGGCTGAGCCGGGGGGCAGAGCCATAGGATGGGGCGGGGGGGGGAGCAGAGCTATGATGGGGCTCAGGGGCGTTGGGACTCCAACAGCCCCAGGTTCAGCTGCATCAGCACGTCTGGGGCGCGCCAGGGGGCAGAGCCGTGGGGCAGGGTCAGCGCCGTGGGGCTGAGCCGGGGGGCAGAGCCATAGGGTAGGGGGGCAGAGCCGTGGTGGGGCTCAGGGGCGTTGTACTCGAACAGCCCCAGGTTCAGCTGCATCGGCACGTCTGGGGCGCGCCGGGGGGCAGAGCCGGGGGGCAGGGTCAGCGCCGTGGGGCTGAGCCGGGGGGCAGAGCCATAGGACGGGGTGGGGGGGAGCAGAGCCGTGGTGGGGCTCAGGGGCGTTGGGACTCCAACAGCCCCAGGATCAGCTGCATTGGCGTGTCTGGGCGTGCCATGGGGCAGAGCCGTGGGGCAGGGTCAGCGCCGTGGGGCTGAGCCGGGGGGCAGAGCCATAGGACGGGGCGGGGGGGGGAGCAGAGCCGTGATGGGGCTCAGGGGCGTTGGGACTCCAACAGCCCCAGGTTCAGCTGCATCGGCGTGTCTGGGCATGCCGTGGGGCAGAGCCGTGGGGCAGGGTCAGCGCCGTGGGGCTGAGCCGTGGGGCAGAGCCATAGGGTAGGGGGGCAGAGCCGTGGTGGGGCTCAGGGGCGTTGGGACTCCAACAGCCCCAGGTTCAGCTGCATCGGCGTGTCGGGGCATGCCGTGGGGCAGAGCCGTGGGGCAGGGTCAGTGCTATGGGGCAGGGGCAGCGCCGTGGGGCAGCCTCTAGGAGTCAGAGTGGGGGACTGGGTGCACCATGGGGTGCCCTGGGGCTGGGGGCAGCTAGGGGGTGCAGGGGAACCCCGCTGTGGGGCTGTGCTATGGGTCAGGGCCACGTGGTGGGTCACGCTATGGGTCTGCTGCACCATAGGTTGCACTATGGGTCACGCTATGGGTCCGGGCCACGCTATGGGTCTGGACCACGCTCCGGATCCACGCCACGAGCTGGGGGGCACGGTGGGTTGCGCTCTGGACCGCGCAGCGGGGCTGTGCTATGGGGCGGGGAGGGGAGGGAGGCCGCGCTATGGGTCGGGACCGCGCCGTGGGTCGCGCCGTGGGGCTGACCGAGGGTCTGGAAGTTGAGGGCGGCCATGTGGCAGCCGGCGTTCCAGAAGAGCTGGGGCTGGAAGTTGGAGGAGTCGACGCGGGTGCCCTTGGGGTAGACGCGGCTCAGCTGGCGCTTGTTGTACCTGCGCGTCAAGGGCCACGCGACCCACGGCTGCCCCACGGCTGCCCCATAGCCGCCCCACGCCTGCCCCGTAGCCGCCCCACGCCTGCCCCGTACCGTTTTCATACAGCCCAACCGACCCCACGGCTGCCTCACGGCCCTCCGACCTGCCCTGCCAACGCCACGGCCGCCCCACGGCCGCCCCACGGCTGCCCCATAGCCGCCCCACAGCACCCCAAAACCTGCTTCTGCCCCCTGCCCCCCGCACCCCAAAACCCAGCTGTGCGCCCCCAAACGCCCCCCAAAACTCACTACCCCCCCCGTGCGCCCCAAAACAGCCAGTGCCCCCCAAATGCCCCCCGACTCCTGCCTGCATCCCCTGAATGCACCCCAAAAGCTCCCTATGTCCCCCAAGGGCACCCCAAAACCCCCTAAACACCCCTAAAGGCACCCCAAAACCTGCCTGGATCCCCTGAACGCACCCCAAAATCTCCCATCTCCCCCAAGGGCACCCCAAAACCCCTCACCCCCCCCCAATTCCCCCCAAACCCCCTATGTCCCCCAAGAGCACCCCAAAACCCACCTCTACACCCCAAACGCACCCCAAACTCACCAATGCACCCCAAAACCTGCTTAGAGCCCCTGAACGCACCCCAAAAGCTCCGCTCTCCCCCAAGAGCACCCCAAAACTCACCCCATCCCCCAAATGCACCCCAAAACCCCTCACACCCCCCCAATTCCCCCCTAATTCCCCCAAGAGCACCCCAAAACTCACCTCTACACCCCAAACGCACCCCAAAACCGCTCATACACCCCCCAAATCCCCCCAAGAGCACCCCAAAACCCCTCACACCCCCCCATTCCCCCCCAATTCCCCCTAATTCCCCCAAGAGTACCCCAAAACTCACCCCATCCCCCAAACGCACCCCAAAACCCCTCACCCCCCCCCAATTCCCCCCTAATTCCCCCAAGAGCACCCCAAAACCCCTCTCCCCCCCCCAGTTCCCCCCCCAAACCCCCTAATTCCCCCAGGAGCACCCCAAAACTCACCTCTCCACCCCAAACGCACCCCAAACCCGCTCATACACCCCCCAAATCCCCCCAAGAGCACCCCAAAACCCCTCTCCCCCCCCCAATTGCCCCCCCAAAGCCCCTCTCCGCCCCCCAGTTCCCCCCCAAACCCCCTATTTCCCCCAGGAGCACCCCAAAACCCCTCACCCCCCCCAATTCCCCCCTAATTCCCCCAGGAGCACCCCAAAACTCACCTCTCCACCCCAAACGCACCCCAAACCCGCTCATACACCCCCCAAATCCCCCCAAGAGCACCCCAAAACCCTTCACCCCCCCCAACTGCCCCCCCAAAGCCCCTCTCCGCCCCCCAGTTCCCCCCCCAAACCCCCTATTTCCCCCAAGAGCACCCCAAAACCCCTCACCCCCCCAATTCCCCCCTAATTCCCCCAAGAGCACCCCAAAACCCCTCTCCCCCCC
Source organism: Mycteria americana (assembly GCF_035582795.1). Taxonomy (NCBI): domain Eukaryota; kingdom Metazoa; phylum Chordata; class Aves; order Ciconiiformes; family Ciconiidae; genus Mycteria; species Mycteria americana. The sequence continues at coordinate 10,127 of NW_027445597.1, read as the reverse complement.
CCAGTTCCCCCCCCAAACCCCCTAATTCCCCCAGGAGCACCCCAAAACTCACCTCTACACCCCAAACGCACCCCAAACCCGCTCATACACCCCCCAAATCCCCCCAAGAGCACCCCAAAACCCCTCACCCCCCCCAATTCCCCCCTAATTCCCCCAAGAGCACCCCAAAACCCCTCTCCCCCCCCCAGTTCCCCCCCCAAACCCCCTAATTCCCCCAGGAGCACCCCAAAACTCACCTCTCCACCCCAAACGCACCCCAAACCCGCTCATACACCCCCCAAATCCCCCCAAGAGCACCCCAAAACCCCTCACCCCCCCCCCAATTCCCCCCCCAAACCCCCTATTTCCCCCAAGAGCACCCCAAAACCCCTCACCCCCCCCAAACCCCCTAATTCCCCCAGGAGCACCCCAAACCTCACCTCTCCACCCCAAACGCACCCCAAACCCACTCATACACCCCCCAAATCCCCCCAAGAGCACCCCAAAACCCCTCACCCCCCCCCCCCAATTCCCCCCCCAAACCCCCTATTTCCCCCAAGAGCACCCCAAAACCCCTCACCCCCCCCAAACCCCCTAATTCCCCCAGGAGCACCCCAAACCTCACCTCTCCACCCCAAACGCACCCCAAACCCGCTCATACACCCCCCAAATCCCCCCAAGAGCACCCCAAAACCCCTCACCCCCCCCCCAACTGCCCCCCCAAAGCCCCTCTCCCCCCCGGGCGGGGCAGGGGCTCCCCCCAGGCCCCCCCGCGCGGCCCCCGCGGCTGCGGATACTCCACGAACTCGAGGGGGCTCTTGGTGAGCTGCTCCAGCCCCCGCGTCTCCACGAAGGACGACATCTCGAAGGCCTTGTTGCGTTCTGGGGGGACCCCCCCGCACCCCAAAATCACCCCGGGGGGTCCCCCAAAACCTTTCCAGGGAGCGAGTGAAGGCTGCGGGCCCCCCCCCCCGCCACCCCCCCCCCCCAAAAGCTTTGGGAGATGCTGCCGAGTCCCACGGGACCCCAAAAAACCACTCAGGGCACCCCAAAACACCCCAGGGCCCCCCCAAACCCCCCCAGGGCCCCCCAAAACACCCCAGGGCCCCCCCAAACCCCCCCAGGGCCCCCCAAAACACCCCAGGGCACCCCAAAACCCCCCCAGGGCACCCCCAACCCCCCCCAGGGCACCCCAAAACCCCCCAACCCCCCTCAAGATGCCCCCAAAACCTTCCCGGAGTCCCCCCCAAACTTCCCAGCCCCCCAAATCCCTGAAATCCCCCCCCCAGGCCCTTTCTCCCCCCCCCCCAATTCCCCCCAGGACCCCCCAAAACCCCTCAGGGTCCCCCCAAATCCCCCCCCGGGCCCCCCCCAATCCCCCCCAGGCCCCTTCCCACCCCCCAGGGCCCCCCCAAAACCCCTCAGGGTCCCCCCAAATCCCCCCCCAGGCCCCTTCCCATTCCCCCAGGACCCCCCCAAATCCCCCCCAGGCCCCTTCCCACCCCCCCAGGACCCCCCCAAATCCCCCCCCAGGTCCCTTCCCACCCCCCAAAACCCCTCAGGGTCCCCCCCAGTCCCCAGGCCCGTTCCCACCCCCCAGAACCCCCCCAAAACCCCTCAGGGTCCCCCCAAATCCCCCCCAGGCCCCTTCCCACCCCCCGGGACCCCCCCAAAACCCCTCAGGGTCCCCCCAAATCCCCCCCCAGGCCCCTTCCCACCCCCCGGGACCCCCCCAAAACCCCTCAGGGTCCCCCCAACCCCCCCCCCCCGAATCTCCAGGGCCCCCCCAAACCCCCCCCCCCAGCCCCCCCAAGCCCCCACTGACTGCTGGCGGCCTGGAAGGACTTGAACTTGACGGGCTCGATGTAGTTGACCAGCGTGGACATCTCCTCGGTGGCCGTCACCTCGCTGCTGGCCGTGCCCTGCGCCCGCTCCCAGCGTCACCCCGGGCCCCCCAATATCCCCCCGGGCCCCTCCCCCCCCAGGGCCCCCCAAACTCCCGGGGTCCCCCCCAAAATCCCGGAGTCCCCCCCCAAACTCCCTGGGTCCCCCCCCCTAAACTCCCTGGGTCCGTCGTCCCCCCCCCCCCAACCCCCCCCAACCCCCCCGAGTCCCTATAAATTTTTGGGGGTTCCCTTAAATCCCCCTGGGGGTCCCCCCCAAAAACCCACGGGGTCCCCCCCCAAACTCACCAGGGTCCCCCCCAAACTTGCCGGGGTAACCCCAAACGGGGTTACCCCAAACTCCCTGGGGTCCCCTCACCCCCCGGGTAACCCCACCCCCGCGCATCCCCCCAAACCCCACCGGGGTCCCCCCAAAAACCCCAGGAGCCCCCCAAAACCTCCCCACCCCCCCAGGGCCCCCTCTGCCCCCCCAAACCCCTCAGGGGTCCCCTAAAACTGCCCAAGGTCCCCCCAAACTCTCAGGACACCCCGACCCCCCCCAACCTTCCCAGATCACCCCAAAACCCCTCACAGCCCCCCCCAAACCCCACAGGGCCCCCCCAAACCCCCTCCGGGCCCCCCCAAAACCGCCCACCTCGTCCGTCGTCGGCTTCTTCATCTCCGGCAGCTCCTCCTCCTCCTCCTCCTCGCTGTCGGCCTCGCGGTCTGGGGCGAGGGGAGAGATTTGGGGGATCCCCTCGCCCCCCAATATCCTCCCGCACCCCCAAACCACCCCCCAGCACCCCCTCAATGCCCCCTGCACCCCCAAATCCCCCCCTGGCACCCCCAAATCCCCACCAGCACCCCCATATCCCCCCTGGCACCCCCAGAATGGCCCCTGCACCCCCAAATCCCCCCCAGCACCCCCTGAATGCCCCCTGCACCCCCCAAATCCTCCCCCAGCACCCCTAAATCTCCCCCTGCACCCCCAAATCATTCTGAGCACCTCCGAACTGCTCTGAGCACCCCCAAATCTCCCCTGGCACCCCCAGAATGCCCCCTGCACCCCCAAATCCTCCTCCAGCACCCCTAAATCTCCCCCGGCACCCCCAAATCGCACCACAGCACCCCCTGAACTCCTCCGGCACCCCCAAATCCCCCCCAAGCACCCCCTGAATGACCCCTGCACCCCAAATCCTCCTGAGCACCCCCAAATCTCCCCCAGCACCCCCAAATCCCCCCCGAGCACCCCCTGAATGGCCCCTGCACCCCAAATCCTCCTAAGCACCCCCAAAATCACCCCCTGGCACCCCCAAATCCCCACCAGCACCCCCAAATCCCTCCAGCACCCCCAAATCCCCCCTGGCACCCCCTGAATTACCTCTGCACCCCCAAATCCTCCTGAGCACCCCCAAATCCCCCCCCAGCACCCCCATATCCCCCCGGCACCCCCAAATCCCTCTGAGCACCCCCAAATCTTCCCCCCGCACCCCTAAATCTCCCCTGGCACCCCCTGAATGCCCCCTGCACCCCCAAATCCTCCTGAGCACCCCCAAAACTCCCCCTGGCACCCCCAAATCCCCCCCCAGCACCCCCAAATCTCCCCCAAGCACCCCCAGAATGCCCCCTGCACCCCTAAATCCTCCTGAGCACCCCCAAATCCCCACCAGCACCCCCAAACCCCACCTGGCTCCCCCAAAACTCCCCCTGGCACCCCCAAATTGCCCCCCGCACCCCCAAACTCACCGATGGATTTCCGGGGTTCACCCAGCTTGGGCCCCTTCTCCTCCCCGTTGGGCACGGGGGGGACCCCACTTTCGGGGTGCTCCGTGAGGGGGGGGCCTGTAGGGGGGCGGGGCCGTGAGAGGGGACCCCAAAGCCCAGCAGTTTGGGGGGGCCAGGTGGTTTTTTGGGGGGGCCTGGAGGGTTTTGGGGGGGCCCGGGGGGGTTTGGGGGGGCACAAGGCAGTTTGGGGGGGCTGTAGGTGCGGTTGGGGGGGCCCCTTGCAGATTTTGGGGTGCTTTGGGGGATGTGGGGGTTCAGGGGCGGTTTGGGGGTGCAGGGGGGAGGTTTGGGGGTGCTGGGGTCGCTGGCACAGGGCTGGAAGGGTTCGGGGTGCAGGGGGAGTTTTTGGGGTGCAGGGAGGGGGGTTGGGATTTCAGGGGTACGTTTGGGGGTACAGGGGGAGGTTTTGGGGTGCAGGGGGAGGTTTGGGGGTTTCAGGGGGAGGTTTTGGGGTGCGGGGGGCGGGGTTGGGGTGCAGGGGGGTTTTGGGGTACCAGGGCGCTGGCGCAGCGCTGGAGCGGTTTGGGGGTACGGGTGGGATTTGGGGATGCAGGGGGGGAGGTTTTGGGGTGCAGGGTGAGGTTTTGGGGTGCAGGGAGGGCTTTTGGGGTGCAGGGCTTGGTTTTGGGGTGCAGGGGGAGGTTTTGGGGTACAGGCTGAGGTTTTGGGGTACCAGGGCACTGGCGCAGCACTGGAGCAATTCGGGGGTACGGGTGGCATTTGGGGATGCAGGGGGCAGGTTTTGGGGTGCAGGGGTTGGTTTTGGGGTGCAGGGCGAGGTTTTGGGGCGCAGGGCTTGATTTCAGGGTGCAGGGGGAGGTCTGGGACTACAGGGGGAGGTTTTGGGGTGCGGGGGGGGGGGGGTACCAGGGCACTGGCGCAGCGCTGGAGCGGTTTGGGGGTACGGGTGGGATTTGGGGATGCAGGGGGGCAGGTTTCGGGGTGCAGGGGAGGTTTTGGGGTGCAGGGGAGGTTTCGGGGTACCGGGGTCGCTGGCGCTGGGCGTTTTGGGGCGCAGGCTGGGGGGGCCGGGGGCCGCCCTCGGGTGCCGCTTCTTGTTCTTCACCAGGATGCGGCCCAGCAGGTCCTGGGGGCTGGGCAGGGGCACCCCCGGCTCCAGCTGCGGCACCCCAAAAAGTCACGGGGGGGGCCCCCCCCAAATCTTCCCCTGTACCCCCAAATCCAGCCTCACCACCCCCAAATTGAGCTCTGCACCCCTAAAATCCAGCCCTGCACCCCAGAATCCGCTCCGGCACCCCTAAATCTTCCCCTGGGGCCCTAAATCTGCACTGTACCCCCAAAACCCAGCCCTGCACCCCCAAACCTGCCCTGCACCCCCAAACCTGCCCTGGCACCCCTCAAATGCAGCTCTGCCCCCCCCAAATCCTCCCCTGCACCCCCAAACCCCTCTCTGCCCCCCAAACCCTCCCCTGCACCCCCAAACCCCCCCTTTGCCCCCCAAAACCCATCCTGCACCCCCAAACTCCCCCCTTTGCCCCCCAAAACCCCCTCTGCACCCCCAAATCCCCCCTCTGCCCCCCAAAACCCATCCTGCACCCCCAAATCCCCCCAAAACCCCCTCTGCACCCCCAAATCCCCCCTCTGCCCCCCCAAACCCCCCTCTGCACCCCCAAATCCCCCCCTTTGCCCCCCAAAACCCATCCTGCACCCCCAAATCCCCCCAAAACCCCCTCTGCACCCCCAAATCCCCCCTTTGCCCCCCCAAACCCCCCTCTGCACCCCCAAATCCCCCCTTTGCCCCCCAAAACCCCCTCTGCACCCCCAAACTCCCCCCTTTGCCCCCCAAAATCCCCTCTGCACCCCCAAATCCCCCCCTTTGCCCCCCAAAACCCCCTCTGCACCCCCAAACTCACCCCTCTGCCCCCCAAAACCCATCCTGCAACCCCAAATCCCCCCCAAAACCCCCTCTGCACCCCCAAATCCCCCCCTTTGCCCCCCCAAAACCCCCCTCTGCACCCCCAAATCCCCCCTTTGCTCCCCCAAACCCCCCTCTGCACCCCCAAATCCCCCCTTTGCCCCCCAAAACCCATCCTGCACCCCCAAACTCCCCCCTTTGCCCCCCTAAAACCCCCTCTACACCCCCAAATCCCCCCCTTTGCCCCCCCAAACCCCTCTCTGCACCCCCAAATCCCCCCCCTTGCCCCCCAAAACCCATCCTGCACCGCCAAACTCCCCCCTTTGCCCCCCTAAAACCCCCTCTACACCCCCAAATCCCCCCCTTTGCCCCCCCAAAACCCCCTCTGCACCCCCAAATCCCACCCTTTGCCCCCCAAAACCCATCCTGCACCCCCAAATCCCCCCCAAAACCCCCTCTGCACCAAATCCCCCCCTTTGCCCCCCCAAAACCCCCTCTGCACCCCCAAATCCCCCCCTTTGCCCCCCAAAACCCATCCTGCACCCCCAAATCTCCCCCAAAACCCCCTCTGCACCCCCAAATCCCCCCCTTTGCCTCCCCAAAACCCATCCTGCACCCCCAAATCCCCCCCAAAACCCCCTCTGCACCCCCAAATCCTCCCCTTTGCCCCCCCAACCCCCCCTGCAACCCCAAATCCCCCCTTTGCTCCCCAAAACCCATCCTGCACCCGCAAACTCCCCCCTTTGCCCCCCTAAAACCCCCTCTGCACCCCCAAATCCCCCCTTTGCCCCCCCAAAACCCCCTCTGCACCCCCAAATCCCCCCTTTGCCCCCCCAAAACCCCCTCTGCATCCCCAAATCCCCCCCTTTGCCCCCCCAAACTGACGGGGTACTTCTCCAGGGGGTCGATGAGCAGCGCGTCCCCGAATATGCTGCGGCAGTACTCGGCCATCTTCGCCTGCTGCTTGGCCCTGGGGGGGGGGGAATATTGGGGTGCTGGGGGGGTCCCCCAAATCCACAGCCCCCCCCAAACCTCCCCCCACCCCAATTTTGGGGTGACAAAGGGGTTGGGAGGGGGGGAGTGTTATCCCTCCCCCTTCAGCATCCCCCCTACTTGCATCCAGCTAGTTTTGGGGGTTCAGGGATGTTTTGGGGGGACCCAGGGGAAGTGGGGGGGGCCCTGAGGGATTTGGGGGTACCCCAGGAATTTTAGGGGACCCTACAAGATTTTTAGAGACCTCTGGAGGGGGGTGTCCCCCCAAATCCCCCCCACGGGATTTGGAGAGACCTCAAGGGATTATGGGGGACCCTGGAGGTTTGGGGGGGGGACCCTGAAGATTTGGGGGGATCCCAGGGGGTTTTGGGGAGACCCTGGAGGTTTGGGGGGATCCCAAGGGGTTTGGGGGGACCCTGAAGATTTTGGGGGGACACCAGGGGGCTTGGGGAGGACCCTGGAGCTTTGGGGGGACCCAAGGGGTTTTGGGGAGACCCTGGAGATTTTGGGGGGACACCAGGGAGTTTTGGGGGGACCCTGAAGATTTGGGAGGAACCTCAGGGGTTTTGGGGGGACCCTAGATATTTGGGGGGGGACCCCTGAAGATTTGGAAGGACCCCAGGGGGTTTTGGGGGGACCCTGGAGGTTTGGGGGGGATCCCAAGGGGTTTGGGGGGACCCTGGAGATTTTGGGGAGGACACCAGTGAGTTTTGGGGGGACCCTGGAGATTTGGGGGGGACCCCAGGGAGTTTTGGGGGGACTCACGAATCCACGTGGTTCTCGAAGGAGAGGATAACGGGGTACGGCGACGTCTTGAAGGCGCTTTCGGCGATGGCCTCGATCACCTCCTGCCCCGCCGGAAAAGGGGGTTCAGGGGAGCACCCCAAAACCCAGGACCCCCCCCCAAAGGGGCTGCGCTGGCCCAGGAGGGAGTTTGGGGGGGACCCCCGGGGTTTTGGGGGGGGTCTTAAAAGGGGCTCTGGGTGCTCAGAGTGGCCCATTGTGGGTGCTGCGGGGACTGGGTGGGTGCTATGGGGCTGGGGCAGTTTTGGGGGGCTCGGGGGGGGTTGGGGGACCCCCAGGTTTTGGGGGGCACCTTAAAGGTGGGGGTCATGATGACGCCATGGGGGATGAAGGGCTGGGGGGGGACCATCGGGTGCTGTGGGGTTGGGGTGGGTGCTATGGGGCTGGGGCAGTTTTGGGGGGCTCAGGGAGTTTTGGGGACCCCCAATTTTGGGGGGGCACCTTGAGGAAGATCTCAGGGGCCAGGATGACACCATGGGCAATGAAGGACTTGGGGGGACCATTGGGTGCTGTGGGGTTGGGGTGGGTGCCGCGGAGTTGGGGTGGGTGCTGTGGGGCTGGGGTAGTTTTGGGGGGCTCAGGGGGGCTTGGGGGACCCCCAATTTTGGGGGGCACCTTGAGGAAGATCTCAGTGCTCATGGTGACACCAAGAAGGATGAAGGTCTTGGGGGGACCATCGGGTGCTGCGGAGTTGGGGTGCGTGCTGTGGAGTTGGGGTGGGTGCTGTGGGGCTGGGGCAGTTTTGGGGGGCTCAGGGGGTTTTGGGGAGCCCCAGTTTTGGGGGGGGGCACCTTGAAGAGGGTCTCAGGGGTCACAATGACACCATGGGCGATGAAGGACTTGGGGGGACCATTGGGTGCTGCAGCCTTTGGGTGGGTGCTGCAGGCTTTGGGTGGGTGCTGTGGGGCTGGGGCAGTTTTGGGGGGCCTTAGGGCAGTTTTGGGGGGCTCAGGGGGGCTTGGGGGACCCCCAATTTTGGGGGGACACCTTGAAGAGGATCTCAGTGCTCATGGTGACACCAAGAAGGATGAAGGACTTGGGGGGGCCGTCGGGTGCTGTGGAGTTGGGGTGGGTGCTGTGGGGCCACGGCAGTTTTGGGGGGCTCAGGGGGTTTTGGGGACCCCCAGTTTTGGGGGGGGCACCTTGAAGAGGATCTCAGTGCTCATGGTGACACCAAGGATGAAGGACTTGGGGGGGCCATCAGGTGCTGCGGGGTTGGGGTGGGTGCTGTGGAGTTGGGGTGGGTGCTGTGGGGCTGGGGCAGTTTTGGGGGGCCTTAGGGCAGTTTTGGGGGGCTCGGGGGGGTTTGGGGGACCCCCAGTTTTGGGGGGGCACCTTGAAGGGGATCTCGGTGGTCATGGTGAAGCCGTGGGTGATGAAGGGCTCCTCGTCGGGGGGCCGCCCCTTCCAGCAGTCGAGCTCGATGCAGCGGCAGCCGCTCAGCAGGACCTGCCGGTACATCTCCACCGAGGAGGCCCCCGTCAGCTGCCCCGCTGGGGGGCCGGGGGGGTCAGGGGGGGGGAGCCGGGGCACCCCAAAACCGGGGCACCCCCCCCACTCCCCCCTGCACCCCCAAACCGCCTGCACCCTCAAACCCCCCACCCCAGGGACCCGCCTGACACCCTCCAGGGACCTCTAAGTGCTCCATGGACCCCCCCCAGCCCATGGACCCCCCAATACTGCAGGGACCCCCCAATACTGCAGGGACCCCCCGATACTGCAGGGACCCCCCCAAGGCCCCCAATACCTCAGGGACCCCCCCCAGCACCCCAATACTTCAGGGACCCCCCAATACTGCAGGGACCCCCCCAATATCTCAGGGACCCCCCCCCCAGCCCCCCAATACTTCAGGGACCCCCCAATTCTGCAGGGACCCCCCCAATATCTCAGGGACACCCCCCCCAGCCCCCCAATACTTCAGGGACCCCCCAATACTGCAGGGACCCCCCCAGCCCCCCAATACTTCAGGGACCCCCCAATACTGCAGGGACCCCCCAATATCTCAGGGACCCCCCCCAGCCCCCCAATACTGCAGGGACCCCCCCCAGCACCCCAATAATTCAGGGACCCCCCCAATACCTCAGGGACCCCCCCAGGGACCCCCCCAGCCCCCCAATACCTCAGAGACCCCCCAATACCTCAGGGACCCCCCCCCAGGGACCCCCAAAACAACCCCAGGGACCCCCCCGGTTGCCCCTCCCCCCCCAGGTTTTTGGGGTGCATGGGAGTAGGTGCCACCCTGGGACCTCCTAGAAGCCCCCCCCCAGGTTTTTGGGGTGCAGGGGAGCCAAGCGCCCCCCTGGGACCCCCCCCTCTGCTTTTTGGGGTGCAGGGGACGCAGGTGCCACCCTAGGACCCCCCCTCCACTTTTTGGGGTGCAGGGGACACAGGTGCCACCCTAGGACCCCCCCCTCCGCTTTTTGGGGTGCAGGGGACGTACGTCCCACCCTAGGGCCCCCCCCCTCCACTTTTTGGGGTGCAGGGGACGCAGGTGCCACCCTAGGACCCCCTAGAATCCCCCCCCAGGTTTTTGGGGTGCAGGGGAGCCAAGCGCCCCCCTGGGGACCCCCCCTCCGCTTTTTGGGGTGCAGGGGACGTAGGTGCCACCCTAGGACCCCCCCCTCCACTTTTTGGGGTGCAGGGGACGTACGTCCCACCCTAGGGCCCCCCCCCTCCACTTTTTGGGGTGCAGGGGACGTAGGTGCCACCCTGGGACCCCCCTAGAATCCCCCCCCAGGTTTTTGAGGTGCAGGGGAGCCAAGCGCCCCCCTGGGACCCCCCCCTCTGCTTTTTGGGGTGCAGGGGAC
>NW_027445596.1:0-26906 GCF_035582795.1 Mycteria americana | reverse complement strand
GGTCCTGTCATGGAGGAGGCTCAGTCCTGGGGTCCTGTCATGGCGGGGGCTCAGCTTCGTCCTTCATCTCAGTCCCGGGTCCTGTCATGGCGGGGGCTCAGCTTCGTCCTTCACCTCAGCCCTGGGGTCCTGTCATGGCGGGGGCTCCCCCCTTCCCCTCACCTCAGCCCTGGGGTCCTGTCATGGCGGGGGCTCCCCCCTTCCCCTCACCTCAGCCCTGGGGTCCTGTCATGGCGGGGGTTCCCCCCTTCCCCTCACCTCAGCCCTGGGGTCCTGTCATGGCGGGGGCTCCCCCCTTCCCCTCACCTCAGCCCTGGGGTCCTGTCATGGCGGGGGCTCAGCCTCGTCCTTCACCTCAGCCCTGGGTCCTGTCATGGTGGGGGTTCAGCCTCGTCCTTCACCTCAGCCCCGGGTCCTGTCATGGCGGGGGCTCAGCCCTGGGGTCCTGTCATGGCGGGGGCTCCCCCCTTCCCCTCACCTCAGCCCTGGGGTCCTGTCATGGCGGGGGCTCAGCCTCGTCCTTCACCTCAGCCCTGGGGTCCTGTCATGGTGGGGGCTCCCCCCTTCCCCTCACCTCAGCCCTGGGGTCCTGTCATGGTGGGGGCTCCCCCCTTCCCCTCACCTCAGCCCTGGGGTCCTGTCATGGCGCGGGCTCCCCCCTTCCCCTCACCTCAGCCCTGGGGTCCTGTCATGGCGGGGGCTCAGCTTCGTCCTTCACCTCAGCCCCGGGTCCTGTCATGGCGGGGGCTCAGCCTCGTCCTTCACCTCAGCCCTGGGGTCCTGTCATGGTGGGGGCTCAGCCTCGTCCTTCACCTCAGCCCCGGGTCCTGTCATGGAGGAGGCTCAGCCCTGGGGTCCTGTCATGGCGGGGGCTCAGCCTCGTCCTTCACCTCAGCCCTGGGGTCCTGTCATGGTGGGGGCTCCCCCCTTCCCCTCACCTCAGCCCTGGGTCCTGTCATGGAGGAGGCTCAGCCCTGGGGTCCTGTCATGGTGGGGGCTCAGCCCTGGGGTCCTGTCATGGCGTGGGCTCCCCCCTTCCCCTCACCTCAGCCCTGGGGTCCTGTCATGGCGCGGGCTTCCCCTCACCTCAGCCCTGGGGTCCTGTCATGGCGGGGGCTCGGCTCCAGGGTGCTGCCGTGGCGGGGGCTCCCCCCTTCACCAGCCAGACCAGCGCCCGGCCATGGCTCCTGCCTGCGCCTCTGCCCGGCCATCACTCCTGGCGTGACCCGCAGGCAGGAGCCGTCTGCTGCCGCTCGGGCCATTAACCACGGGCTCGTTAGCCCGTGCCGCCGCCTGTCCCAGGCGCAACCGTTGAGGGCCGGAGAGCGGCTGAGAAGGGGCGCTCATTAACCTGCTAACGAGCCGCGGGGTGCAGAGGACGCGCCCCAACACGGTGTCACCTCCGCAGGTCCCGCTCGACGTCACCGACCCCGGGGTGCGACGGTGGCCGCTACCGGCCCGGTGAGTCACCTGCCAGCCCCTCCGCGGGGATCCAGCCCCCCCCCCCCCCCTTTAATTTGGGGTGTGGGGGTTCCCCCCTCCTGCCAGCACCCCCAACCCCCCCCCTCAGAGCCTGGTGGCTGCACGCCCCCCCCCCCCCCCCCCTTGCCGGAACACAGAAAATGGCCTTTTCTGCCCCAAAATGGCGCCCGTGGCCTGGGAAGAGCAGCAGGAGGTGTGGCTGGGGAGGGGGTCTGCCCCATAGCTGCCCCCCAGCCTCACCTCCTGCCCCACAGCTGTTCCCCAGCCCCATCTCCTGCCCCGTAACCCACCCCCCCAGAGTCTCCTGCCCCACAGCCCCACCTCCTGCCCCATAGCAACCCAAGTATCGTGCCCCATAGCTGCCCTCCAGCTCTATCGCCTGCCCCATAACTGCCCCCGGAGTCTCCTGCCCCACAGCTGCCCCACAGCCCCACCTCCTGCCCCATAGCAACTCGGGTATCGTGCCCCATAGCTGCCCCCAGCCCCATCTCCTGCCCCATAGCAACCCAGGTATCGTGCCCCATAGCTGCCCCCAGCCCCACCTCCTGCCCCATAGTAACCCAGGTATGCAGCCCCATAGCTGCCCCCAGCCCCATCTCCTGCCCCATAACCCCCCCCGGGGTCTCCTGCCCCACAGCTGCCCCCAAGCCTCATCTCCTGCCCCATAGCTGCCCCCCAGCCCATACCCCCCCCCCCCCCCGGGTCTCCTGCCCCACAGCTGCCCCTCAAACCTGGCCTGGGGTGGGGGGATGGCCCCGCCCCCACCCCATTGGCCCCGCCCCACCGGGGGGAGGGGCTAAGGGAGAGACCCAGGAGTCTGGGCTGCTGTGCTGGGGGGGGGGGGGGGGGGGGGCTCGGGGGTAACCGGGGAGGCTCTGGGGGGTGTTTGGGGGGGCTCTGGGGTAACTGGGGGGGCCCTGGGGGCTGTTTGGGGGGGCCCTGGGGTGTTTGGGGGGCTGGGGGTGTTTGGGGGGGCTCTGGGGTAACCGGGGGGGGCTGGGGGCTGTTTGGGGGCGCTGGGGCTGTTTGGGGGGGCTCTGGGGTAACTGAGGGGGCCCTGGGGGGTGTTGGGGGGCTGGGGGGGGGGCTGCGGGGGGTCCCGGGGCCGTGCCGCTGTCTGTCTGTCTGTCTGTCTGTAGCGACCCGCTCGGAATCTTAATGACCCGCCGGAGGGGGGGGGGGGGGCGGTCTGTCTGTCTGTCTGTCTGCCCGCCTGTCGGTCCGTCTGTCCGCCCGCCCCGGGTGTTGTCCGGCTCCGGACCGGCGCCGGGGCGTGGCCGGTACCGGGGAGGGGGCGTGGCCGGTACCGGGGGCGGGGCCGGGGCCGGTGTCCGAGTGACCGGTGGCGGCGGCGGTGGCGGCGGCGGCGGCGGGATGCGGTGGGGAGCGTGAGAGGTGAGCGCCGGGCGGGGACCCCCGACACCACGCCCCGACACCCCGACACCCCCCGACACAACGCCCCAACGCACCCCCGACACCCCCCGACCCCCCGACACTCCCCGACACAACACCCCGACACCCCCCGACCCCCCGACACCCCCCGACACAACACCTCAACGCACCCCCGACACCCCCCCGACACCCCCTGACACAACACCCCGACACCCCCCGACACCCCCCGACACCCCGACACCCCCCGACACAACACCTCAATGCACCCCCGACACCCCCCCAACACCCCCCGACACCCCCTGACACAACACCCCGACACCCCCCGACACCCCGACACCCCCCGACACAACACCCCAACGCACCTCCGACACCCCCCGACACCCCCTCAATACCCCGACACCCCCCGACACCCTGACTCAACACCCCAACACCCCCCGACACCCCCCCAAGACCCCGACACCCCCCTGACACAACACCCCGACACCCCCCCAACACCCTGACAGCCCCCAACACCCCCAATACCCTGACACCCCAATACCCCAGCGCACCCTCAATACTCCAACCCCCCCCCCAACACCCTGACGCCCCCCCACCCTGACACAACACCCTGACACCCCCCAACACAACACCCCAACATCCTCCGACACCCCTCCGGCAGCCCGACACCCTGACACACCCCAACACCCCAACGCAACACCCCCCCCCCGACACCCCCTGACAACCTGTAACACCCCAACACCCCCCCAACCCCCTGGCAGCCCCCGGCACCCCCCCAACCCCCTGACACCCCCAACACCTCCAACACCCCCCTGACACCCCCCGACACCCCCCAACACCCTGATGCCCCCCAACACCCCCTGGCACCCTCCCAACACCCTGACACCCCCTGCACCCCCCCAATACCCTGACACCCCCAACCCCCCCCCCGACACCCCCCAACCCCCTGACAACCCCTGATGCCCCCCAACACCCTCCGGGACACCCCCAATACCCTGAGACCCCCAACACCCCCTGGCACCCCCCTGATACCCCCTGACACCCCCCCAACACCCTGACAGCCCCTGGCACCTCTCAACACCCTGATGCCCCCCAACACCCCCTGACACCCCCCCAACACCCTGACACCCCCCGGCACCCCCCTGACAGCCCCCCAACACCCTGACAATCCCGACACCCCCCTGACACCCCCAACACCCTGACACCCCCCAACACCCTGACACTCCCAACACCCCCCAACACCCCCCTGACACCCCCTAACACCCTGACAATCCCAACACCCTGACACCCCCAACACCCACCAACAACCCGACACCCCCTAACACCCCGACACCCCCCAACACCCCCCTGACACCCCCCGACACCCTGACACCCCCCGAGCCCTCCCCACCCCCCCCTCCCATGGCAGCCCGACACCCTGGGCTGGGACACCCAGCGCAGCACCCCGCCCCACCCCCCCCCCCCCCCACGCGTGGGTACCCCGGGGGGGCACTGACACCCGGGGGGGGCAGGGACAGGCAGACACGGGCAGGGACAGGCGGACACGGGCAGGACAGGCAGACACAGACAGGACAGGCGGACACAGGCAGCCGCACAGCCGCACGCCCCGGCCCCATTAGTATTCTGCAAGCGGCGGCGGGTGCTGCAGGGTGGGGGGGGCCGGCGGGGCCGGACTGGGGGGGAACTGGGAGATGCTGGGGGGGACTGGGAGGTGCTGGGGTGCAGCTGGGGGGACTGGGAGGGGGCTGGGGGGGACTGGGATCCAGTTGGGGGGACTGGGAAGGGACTGGGGGGTCCTGGGGGGATTGGGGGGGCTGGCAAGTGCTGGGGTCCAGCTGGGGGGACTGGGAGGGGACTGGGGGGACTGGGAGGTGCTGGGGTGCAGTTGGGGGGGCTGGGAGGGACTGGGGGGGACTGGGAGGTGCTGGGATCCAGTTGGGGGTGCTGGGAGAGGACTGGGGGAGACTGGGATTCAGCTGGGGGGACTGGGAAGGGACCGGGGGGGACTGGGAGGTGCTGGGATCCAGCTGGGGGCACTGGTGGGGACTGGGATCCAGTTAGGAGGGCTGGAGGGACTGGGAGGTGCTGGGGCCCAGTTGGGGGGACTGGAAGAGGACTGGGGGCTGCTGGGACCCAGTTGAGGGGGACTGGGGGGTGCTGGGGGAACTGGGAGGGACTGGGAAGGGACTGGGGGAGCTGCGACCCAGCTGGGGGGGACTGGAAGGTGCTGGGGGGGGGCTGGGACCTGGCTGGGGGGAACTGGGAGGGACTGGGAGGGAACTGGGGGGGGATTGGGGTGTGCTGGCACCTGGCTGGGGGAGACTGGGATCCAGTTGGGGGTGCTGGGGTGGGACTGAGGGGACTGGGAGGGCAACTGGGATCCAGCTGGGGGTGCTGGGGGAGGACTGGGGGGACTGGGAGGGGACTGGGATCCAGTTGGGGGTGCTGGGAGGGGACTGGGGGGACTGGGAGGGGACTGGGATCCAGTTGGGGGTGCTGGGGGGGAGACGGGGGACTGGGAGAGGACTGGGATCCAGCTGGGGGAGCTGGGACCTGACTGGGGGGGACTGGGAGCTGATGGGGGGTGCTGGGACCCAACTGGGTGAACTGGGAGCAAACTGGGGGGGTGCTGGGGCCAAACTGGGGGTACTGGTTCAGAACCCAACTGGGTGCACTGGGATGCGACTGGGGGGGGCTGGGATGGAACCAACTGGGTGAACTGGGACCCCAGTGGAGATTGGGGGGCTCGGGGGGGGTCCCATTTTTTTGGGGGGGTCCCAGACTCTTTTGGGGGGTCCCCGGTGCTTTGGGGGGGGGTCCGGGAGCCATTTTGGGGGGTCCTGGGCCCCCCCCCCCCTCACCCACCCTCCCTCCCCCCAGGTGCAGCCGCCTCCGCCTCGGCCCCCCCAAACCCCTCCTGCACCCCCAAACCCCTGCGCCCCCCCCAAAACCCCTGTGCCCCCCCAAACCCTGCCCCCCCAAACCCTGCACCCCAAAACCCCTGTGCCCCCCAACCCCCCCCGCCCCCCCCGCCCCCCCCATTCCCCTGCCCCCCCAGCCCTGCCTGTTTCTGCCTGTTCATTCCCTGCCCCCCATCCGTCTGCCCCCCCAAGGCCTTGTCCCTCCCCCTCCCCACCCCCCCCGTGTCCCCAACGCCCCCCCCGTGTCCCTACCCCCCTCCCCTGTGTCCCCAAACCCCTCTGCGTCCCCCCCCCCTCCCCGTGTCCCCCCCCCACGGCCGAGATGAGGCAGAGCCCCCCGGAGCGGAGCTCGGGCCAGGTAGGATTTGGGGGGGCTGGGGGGGGGCTTGGGGACACTGGGGGAGACACGGCCGGTGTCACAAGGGGGGTGGGGACACTGGGGGGGACACGGAGAGTGTCACCGGGGGGGTGGGGACACTGGGGGGGCCGGGGGCGGGGGCTGGGGGGGGGCGCGGCTGCTGGGAGCTTGCAGGGACGGTGACAGGGTTTGTCCCCCGCGGTTTTGGGGACGGTGACACGGGTTTGTCACCCCACCGTTACGGTGACGGTGACAGGGGTTTGTCCCTGCCGTTATGGGGACAGTGACAGGGGTTTGTCCCCCGCCATCATGGGGACGGTGACAGGGTTTGTCCCCGTTGTTATGGGGACGGTGACAGGGGCTTGTCCCCTGCCATTACGGGTTTGTCACCCCACCGTTATGGTGACGGTGACAGGGGTTTGTCCCTGCTGTTATGGGGACAGTGACAGGGGTTTGTCCCCCCCCATCATGGGGACGGTGACAGGGGCTTGTCCCCCGCCATTACGGGTTTGTCACCCCACCATGACGGTGACAGGGGTTTGTCCCTGCCGTTATGGGGACAGTGACACAGGTTTGTCCCCCCCCCATCATGGGGACGGTGACAGGATTTGTCCCCCGTGGTTTTGGGGACAGTGACAGGGGTTTGTCCCCTGCCATCATGGGGACGGTGACAGGGGCTTGTCCCCGTTGTTATGGGGACAGTGACAGGGGCTTGTCCCCCGCCATTACGGGTTTGTCACCCCACCGTTACGGTGACGGTGACAGGGGTTTGTCCCTGCCGTTATGAGGACAGTGACAGGGGTTTGTCCCCCCCCCATCATGGGGACGGTGACAGGGTTTGTCCCCCGTGGTTTTGGGGACAGTGACACGGGTTTGTCCCCCCCCATCATGGGGATGGTGACAGGGGCTTGTCCCCTGCCATTACGGGTTTGTCACCCCACCGTTACGGTGACGGTGACAGGGGTTTGTCCCTGCCGTTATGGGGACAGTGACACAGGTTTCTCCCCCCCCATCATGGGGACGGTGACAGGGGTTTGTCACCCCGCCATCATGAGGACAGTGACAGGGGCTTGTCCCCGTTGTTATGGGGACGGTGACAGGGGCTTGTCCCCCGCCGTTATGGGTTTGTCACCCCACCGTGACGGTGACAGGGGTTTGTCCCTGCTGTTATGGGGACAGTGACACAGGTTTGTCCCCCCCCCATCATGGGGACGGTGACAGGATTTGTCCCCCGCGGTTTTGGGGACGGTGACAGGGGCTTGTCCCTGTTGTTATGGGGACGGTGACAGGGGCTTGTCCCCCACCATTGCAGGTTTGTCACCCCACCGTTACGGTGACGGTGACAGGGGCTTGTATCTGCCATTATGGGGACAGTGACATGGGTTTGTCCCCTGCCATCATGGGGACGGTGACAGGGGCTTGTCCCCGTTGTTATGGGGACAGTGACAGGGGCTTGTCCCCTGCCATTACGGGTTTGTCACCCCACCGTTACGGTGACGGTGACAGGGGTTTGTCCCTGCCATTATGGGGGCAGTGACAGGGGTTTGTCCCCCCCATCATGGGGACGGTGACAGGGGTTTGTCACCCTGCCATCATGAGGACAGTGACAGGGGATTGTCCCCGTTGTTATGGGGACGGTGACAGGGGCTTGTCCCCCGCCATTATGGGTTTGTCACCCCGCCGTTAACGGGGACAGTGACAGGGGCTTGTCCCCCACCATTACAGGTTTGTCACCCCACCGTTACGGTGACGGTGACAGGGGTTTGTCCCTGCCGTTATGGGGACAGTGACAGGGGTTTGTCCCCCCCCATCATGGGGACGGTGACAGGATTTGTCCCCCTCGGTTTTGGGGACAGTGACAGGGGTTTGTCCCCTGCCATCATGGAGACGGTGACAGGGGCTTGTCCCCTGCCATTACGGGTTTGTCACCCCACCGTTACAGTGACGGTGACAGGGGTTTGTCCCTGCCGTTATGGGGACAGTGACACAGGTTTCTCCCCCCCCATCATGGGGACGGTGACAGGGGTTTGTCACCCCGCCATCATGAGGACAGTGACAGGGTTTGTCCCCGTTGTTATGGGGACGGTGACAGGGGCTTGTCCCCCGCCGTTACGGGTTTGTCACCCCACCGTGACGGTGACAGGGGTTTGTCCCTGCCATTATGGGGACAGTGACACAGGTTTGTCCCCCCCCATCATGGGGACGGTGACAGGATTTGTCCCCCGCGCTTTTGGGGACGGTGACAGGGGTTTGTCCCCTGCCATCATGGGGACGGTGACAGGGGCTTGTCCCCCGCCATTGCAGGTTTGTCACCCCACCGTTACGGTGACGGTGACAGGGGCTTGTCCCTGCCATTATGGGGACAGTGACATGGGTTTGTCCCCCTGCCATCATGGGGACAGTGACAGGGGCTTGTCCCTGTTGTTATGGGGACAGTGACAGGGGCTTGTCCCCTGCCATTGCAGGTTTGTCACCCCACCGTTACGGTGACGGTGACAGGGGTTTGTCCCTGCTGTTGTGGGGACAGTGACACGGGTTTGTCCCCTGCCATCATGGGGACAGTGACACAGGTTTGTCCCCCGCCATCATGGGGACGGTGACACGGCTTTGTCCCTTTGCTGTTGTAGGGACAGTGACAGGGGTTTGTCCCCGCTGTTTTGAGGACGGTGACATGGGTTTGTCCCCACCGTTACGGGACCGGTGACACGCGATTGTCCCCCCCACTGTTTTGGGGACGGTGACACAGGCTTGTCCCCGCTGTAATGGGGACGGTGACAGGGGTTTGTCACCCACCATTACAGGGACAGTGACAGGGGTTTGTCCCCACTGTCTTGGGGACGGTGACAGGGGTTTGTCACCCACCATTACAGGTTTGTCCCCCCACCGTTACGGGGATGGTGACACAGCTTTGTCCCCTGCCATCATGGTGACGGTGACACGGCTTTGTCCTCGCTGGTATGGGGACGGTGACATGGGTTTGTCCCCACTGTTTTGGGGACGGTGACAGGAGTTTGTCCCCCCACTGTTATGGGCTTGTCCCCGCTGTTGTGGGGACAGTGACACGCGATTGTCCCCCCCACTGTTGTGGGGACGGTGACACAGATTTGTCCCCCACCGTTATAGGTTTGTCACGCACCATTATGGGGACGGTGACACGGCTTTGTCCCCACCGTATGGGGACAGTGACATGGGTTTGTCCCTGCTGTTTTGGGGACGGTGACATGCGATTGTCCCCTGCCATTACGGATTTGTCCCCGCGTTGTTATGGGGACGGTGATGCGGGTTTGTCCCCACCGCTATGGTGACGGTGACAAGGGTTTGTCCCCCACTGTCACGGGTTTGTCCCCACCGTTACAGTGACGGTGACGGGTTTGTCCCCAGTGTTATGGGGACAGTGACGGGGGTTTGTCACCCACTGTCACAGGGTTGTCCCCACTGTTACGGTGACAAGGGTTTGTCACCCACTGTCATGGGTTTGTCCCCACCGTTACGGTGACGGTGACAGGGTTTGTCCCCACTGTTATGGGGACGGTGACAGGGGTTTGTCACCCCACCATTACGGTGACGGTGACAGGGGTTTGTCACCCACTGCCACGGGTTTGTTCCCACTGTTATGGGGATGGTGACAGGGGTTTGTCACCCACTGTCACAGCTTTGTCCCCCTACTGGTATGGGGACGGTGACAAGGGTTTGTCCCCCACTGTCACGGGTTTGTCCCCACCATTACAGTGACGGTGACGGGTTTGTCCCCACTGTTATGGTGACAGTGACAAGGGTTTGTCACCCACTGTCACGGGTTTGTCCCCACCATTACAGTGACGGTGACGGGTTTGTCCCCACCGTTATGGTGACGGTGACAGGGGTTTGTCACCCACTGTCACAGCTTTGTCCCCCGACTGTTATGGTGACGGTGACAAGGGTTTGTCACCCACTGTCACGGGTTTGTCCCCACTGTTACGGTGACGGTGACAGGGATTTGTCTCCACCTTTATGGTGACGGTGACAAGGGTTTGTCACCCACTGTCACAGGTTTGTCCCCACCATTACAGTGACGGTGACGGGTTTGTCCCCCCACTGGTATGGTGACGGTGACAAGGGTTTGTCACTCACTGTCACGGGTTTGTCCCCACTGTTACGGTGACAAGGGTTTGTCCCCCACTGTCACGGGTTTGTCCCCACTGTTATGGGGACGGTGACAGGGGTTTGTCCCCACCGTTATGGTGACGGTGACGGGTTTGTCCCCACTGTTATGGGGACGGTGACAGGGGTTTGTCCCCCACTGTCACGGGTTTGTCCCCACCATTATGGTGACGGTGACGGGTTTGTCCCCAGTGTTATGGGGACGGTGACAGGGGTTTGTCCCCCACTGTCACAGCTTTGTCCCCACCGTTACGGTGACGGTGACGGGGTTTGTCCCCCCCACGGGGCGGGGCAGCCCGGTGTGACGGGGACAGGGCCGGGCTCAAGGTCACGGGCGGGGGCTGGGCAGAGGACCCCGCCGTCCGGGTCACCCCCTCCCCCCCCGGGGGCCCCGCTGGGGCACGGGCGGGGCGGTGACATCGCTGGGGTGACCCCTGTGTCCCCCCCGCCGTGGGTGGCTGCCTGTCCGCCTGTGCAGGCAGCTGCCTGTCTGCCCGGCCCTGCCGCGCCCCGTGGGGCGTCTGCGTCAGCCGGTGTCTGCCTGCCTGTCCCTGCCTGCCCTGCCTGTACCCATCTGCCCTGCCTGTCCCTGCCTGTACCCATCTGCCCTGCCTGCCCCTGCCTGCCCCTGCCTGTACCCATCTGCCCTGCCTGTCCCTGCCTGTCTCTGCCTGTATCCATCTGCCCTGCCTGCCCCTGCCTGCCCTGCCTGTACCCATCTGCCCTGCCTGTCCCTGCCTGTCTCTGCCTGTATCCATCTGCCCTGCCTGCCCCTGCCTGCCCTGCCTGTACCCATCTGCCCTGCCTGCCCCTGCCTGCCCTGCCTGTACCCATCTGCCCTGCCTGTCCCTGCCTGTCTCTGCCTGTATCCATCTGCCCTGCCTGTCCCTGCCTGCCCTGCCTGTACCCATCTGCCCTGCCTGTCCCTGCCTGTCTCTGCCTGTACCCGTCCACCCTGCCTGTCCCTCC
Source organism: Mycteria americana (assembly GCF_035582795.1). Taxonomy (NCBI): domain Eukaryota; kingdom Metazoa; phylum Chordata; class Aves; order Ciconiiformes; family Ciconiidae; genus Mycteria; species Mycteria americana. The sequence goes on along the minus strand of NW_027445596.1, from coordinate 15,647 downwards.
CTGCCCTGCCTGTACCCATCTGCCCTGCCTGTCCCTGCCTGTCTCTGCCTGTACCCGTCCACTCTGCCTGTCCCTGCCTGCCCTGCCTGTACCCATCTGCCCTGCCTGTCCCTGCCTGTCTCTGCCTGTACCCATCTGCCCTGCCTGTCCCTGCCTGTCCCTGCCTGTCCCCATCTGCCCTGCCTGTCCCTGCCTGTCCCTGCCTGTCTCTGGCTGTACCCGTCCACCCTGCCTGTCCCCACACTCCCCTGTGCCTGTCCCTGCCACCCCCCCACCTGTCCGTCCCGTCTGCCTCCACCCTGCCTGTACTCTGCCTGTACTCTACCTGCACCCTGCCTGCACCCTGCCTGCACCCTGCCTGTGCCCTGCCTGTACCCTGCTTGCACTCTGCCTGTACCCTGCCTGCACCCTGCCTGTACTCTGCCTGTGCTCTGCCTGTACTCTACCTGTACCCTGCCTGTGCTCTGCCTGCACCCTGCCTGCGCTCTACCTGCACCCTGCCTGCGCTCTGCCTGTACTCTGCCTGTACTCTGCCTCTACTCTGCCTGTGCTCTGCCTGCACCCTGCCTGTACTCTGCCTGTACTCTGCCTGTACTCTACCTGCACCCTGCCTGTACCCTGCTTGCAATCTGCCTGCACCCTGCCTGCACCCTGCCTGTACTCTGCCTGTGCTCTGCCTGCACCCTGCCTGCACCCTGCCTGCCCCCTCCGCCGAGGCCAGGGCAGCCCTGCCCGCGCCTGTTGGCTCCTCCGCCCGTGCCCTGCCTGCGCCCTCGCTCCCTGCCCGCCGCTGCCTGTACCTGCGGCTGCCTGTGCCTGTCACCGCCCTCCGCTTGGCCCCGGGGAGGTGACAGCGTCTCTGGCCCTGTCACCCCGCGGCGGGGGAGCGGGGGGCGTGTGGCGGCGTGTGGCGGCGTGTGGCGGCGTGTGGCGGCGTGTGACGGCGTGTGACGGCGTGTGACAGCGTGTGACAGCATGTGACGGCATCTGATGGGGTGTGGCGGTGTGTGGCGGCGTGTGACAGGGTGTGACGGCGTGTGACGGCGTGTGACGGCGTCTGACGGGGTGTGGCGGCGTGTGGCGGCGTGTGACGGGGTGTGGCGGCATGTGAGGGCGTGTGACGGGGTGTGACAGCGTGTGACGGCGTGTGACAGCGTGTGGCAGTGTGATGACGTGTGGCGGCATGTGACAGCGTGTGGCGGCGTGTGACAGCGTGTGGCGGCGTGTGACAGCGTGTCCTGGCGTGTCAGAGCGTGTCCCCATGTCCCGCCGTGTCCTGACAGCCTTGCGCCGTCTCACTGGGGGGGCACTGGGAGGATACTGGGAGTATACTGGGAGGATACTGAGAGGCACTGGGGAGAGTGCTGGGAGGGCACTGGGAGGCACTGGGAGGATACTGGGAGGGCACTTGGAGGATGCTGGGAGGGCACTAGGAGGATACTGGGAGGCACTGGGGGGATACTGGGAGGGCACTGGGAGGATACTGGGAGGCACTGGGGGGATACTGGGAGGATACTGGGAGGATACTGGGAGGATACTGGGAGCACTGGTGGCCCCGGCCAGGCCCAGCGCTGTCTCCCCAGCAGAGCGGGGCGGCCCTGGGGATACTGGGAGCACTGGGGGGGCACCAGTCACACCAGTTCCGCCGTCTGACCTCCTCATGGTGCAGGGGGATACTGGGGCATACTGGGAGCACTGGGGGATACTGGGGGGCACTGGTGGGCACCTCTCCCACCATCCCCCCCCCCCGCCTAACCCTCTTCTGGTACTGGATTGTTACTGGGGGATACTGGGGGGCACTGGTAGGCACCTCTCCCACTATTCCCGCTCTGCCTGACCCTCTCCCGGTACTGGGGTGTTACTGGGGGATACTGGGGGGCACTGGTGGGCACCTCCCCCACCATTTCACCATTTCCCCCCAGCCTGACCCTCTCCTGGTACTGGGGTGTTACTGGGTGTTACTGGTGGGCACTGGTGGGCACCTCTCCCACTATTCCCGCTCTGCCTGACCCTCTCCCGGTACTGGGGTGTTACTGGGTGTTACTGGTGGGCACTGGTGGGCACCTCTCCCACTTCCTGCTCTGCCTGACCCTCTCCCGGTACTGGGGTGTTACTGGGGGATACTGGGGGGCACTGGTGGGCACTGGTGGCACCCCTCCCGCCATTCTCCCCCAGCCTGACCCTTTCCTGGTACTGGGGGGATACTGGGGGGCACTGGTGGGCACCTCTCCCACCATTTCACCATTTCCCCCCAGCCTGACCCTCTCCCGGTACTGGGGTGTTACTGGGGGATACTGGGGGGCACTGGTGGGCACCTCTCCCACTATTCCCGCTCTGCCTGACCCTCTCCCGGTACTGGGGTGTTACTGGGGGATACTGGGGGGCACTGGTGGGCACCTCTCCCACTATTCCCGCTCTGCCTGACCCTCTCCCGGTACTGGGGTGTTACTGGGGGATACTGGTGGGCACCTCTCCCACCATTCTCCCCTAGCCTGACCCTTTCCCAGTACTGGGGTGTTACTGGGGGATACTGGGGGGCACTGGTGGGCACCTCTCCCACTATTCCTGCTCTGCCTGACCCTCCCCCGGTACTGGGGTGTTACTGGGGGATACTGGTGGGCACCTCTCCCACCATTCTCCCCTAGCCTGACCCTTTCCCAGTACTGGGGTGTTACTGGGAGATACTGGGGGGCACTGGTGGGCACCTTTCCCACTATTCCTGCTCTGCCTGACTCTCTCCCGGTACTGGGGTGTTACTGGGGGATACTGGTGGGCACCTCTCCCACCATTCTCCCCTAGCCTGACCCTTTCCCAGTACTGGGGTGTTACTGGGAGATACTGGGGGGCACTGGTGGGCACCTCTCCCACTATTCCTGCTCTGCCTGACCCTCTCCCGGTACTGGGGTGTTACTGGGGGATACTGGTGGGCACCTCTCCCACCATTCTCCCCCAGCCTGACCCTTTCCCAGTACTGGGGTGTTACTGGGGGATACTGGGGGGCACTGGTGGGCACCTCTCCCACCATTCTCCCCCAGCCTGACCCTCTCCCGGTACTGGGGTGTTACTGGGGGATACTGGGGGGCACTGGTGGGCACCTCTCCCACTATTCCTGCTGGGCCTGACCCTCTCCCGGTACTGGGGTGTTACTGGGTGTTACTGGTGGGCACTGGTGGGCACCTCTCCCACTATTCCCGCTCTGCCTGACCCTCTCCCGGTACAGGGGTGTTACTGGGGGATACTGGGGGGCACTGGTGGGCACTGGTGGCACCTCTCCCGCCATTCTCCCCCAGCCTGACCCTCTCCTGGTACTGGGGTGTTACTGGGGGATACTGGGGGGCACTGGTGGGCACCTCCCCCACCATTTCACCATTTCCCCCCAGCCTGACCCTCTCCCGGTACTGGGGTGTTACTGGGTGTTACTGGTGGGCACTGGTGGGCACCTCTCCCACTTCCTGCTCTGCCTGACCCTCTCCCGGTACTGGGGTGTTACTGGGGGATACTGGGGGGCACTGGTGGGCACTGGTGGCACCCCTCCCGCCATTCTCCCCCAGCCTGACCCTTTCCTGGTACTGGGGGGATACTGGGGGGCACTGGTGGCACCTCTCCCACCATTTCACCATTTCCCCCCAGCCTGACCCTCTCCCGGTACTGGGGTGTTACTGGGTGTTACTGGTGGGCACTGGTGGGCACCTCTCCCACTATTCCCGCTCTGCCTGACCCTCTCCCGGTACTGGGGTGTTACTGGGAGATACTGGGGGGCACTGGTGGGCACCTCTCCCACTATTCCTGCTCTGCCTGACCCTCCCCCGGTACTGGGGTGTTACTGGGGGATACTGGTGGGCACCTCTCCCACCATTCTCCCCTAGCCTGACCCTTTCCCAGTACTGGGGTGTTACTGGGAGATACTGGGGGGCACTGGTGGGCACCTCTCCCACTATTCCTGCTCTGCCTGACCCTCTCCCGGTACTGCGGTGTTACTGGGGGATACTGGTGGGCACTGGTGGGCACCTCTCCCACCATTCTCCCCCAGCCTGACCCTTTCCCAGTACTGGGGTGTTACTGGGGGATACTGGGGGGCACTGGTGGGCACCTCTCCCGCCATTCTCCCCCAGCCTGACCCTCTCCCGGTACTGGGGTGTTACTGGGGGATACTGGGGGGCACTGGTGGGCACCTCTCCCACCAGCCCCCCCCCTCTTCCCCCCCCCAGGGCGCAGCGGCGGCGCGATGAGCCCCCGGGTCCCCGCCCCCGCCAGCAGGATGCTCTTCGCCCTGGCCTTGGCCTGCGCCAGCCCCTTCCTGGAGCCGCGGCCGGAGGGGAGCCGGCGGGCGCTGAACGTCGCCGTCATCCTCAGCGGAGCCTCCTACGGCCCCGCCGGGCCCCGCCTGCCCCCCGCCGCCTTCCGCAACTTCTCCTTGGAGGTCAACCCGGTGGGGGTGGTGTTGAACGATACCAACCCCCGCAGCCTGATCGTCCGCCTCTGCGACGTCCTCTCCTCCCTCCGCATCCACGGCGTCGTCTTCGAGGACGACACCCGCTCCGAGGCCGTGGCTCAGATCCTCGACTTCATCTCCGCCCAGACCTCCGTGCCCATCATCGGCATCAACGGCGGCTCCGCCATCGTCCTCACGCCCAAGGTGGGGCTGATGGGGGGTGGGGGCGTGCTCTGGGGGCACCCCGCCGTCCCCGGCCGCGTCGAGGGGCGCCCGACTGTCCCCAGCCCCGTCTAGAGCCACCCAGCTGTCCCCAACCCAACCGTCCTTAACCCCAACCACGTCTAGGGTCACCCTGCTGTCCCCAGCCGTGTCTAGAGCCACCCAAATGTCCCCAACCATGATTAGGGTCATCCTGCTGTCCCCAACTGTGTGTAGAGCCACCCACCTGTCCCCAGCCCAACCGTCCTTAACCCCAACCACATCTAGGGTCACCCTGCTGTCCCCAACCATGTCTAGAGCCACCACGACTGTCCCCAACCCAACCGTTCCCCAACCCCAGTCATGTCTAGAGCCACCCAGCTGTCCCCAACCCAACCGTCCTTAACCCCAACCACGTCTAGGGTCACCCTGCTGTCCCCAGCCGTGTCTAGAGCCACCCAAATGTCCCCAACCATGTCTAGGGTCATCCTGCTGTCCCCAACTGTGTGTAGAGCCACCCAGCTGTCCCCAGCCCAACCGTCCTTAACCCCAACCACGTCTAGGGTCACCCTGCTGTCCCCAACCATGTCTAGAGCCACCACGACTGTCCCCAACCCAACCGTTCCCCAACCCCAGTCATGTCTAGAGCCACCCAGCTGTCCCCAACCCAACCGTCCTTAACCCCAACCACGTCTAGGGTCACCCTGCTGTCCCCAGCCGTGTCTAGAGCCACCCAAATGTCCCCAACCATGTCTAGGGTCATCCTGCTGTCCCCAACTGTGTGTAGAGCCACCCAGCTGTCCCCAGCCCAACCGTCCTTAACCCCAACCACGTCTAGGGTCACCCTGCTGTCCCCAACCATGTCTAGAGCCACCACAACTGTCCCCAACCCAACCGTTCCCCAACCCTAGTCATGTCTAGAGCCACCCAGCTGTCCCCAACCCAACCGTCCTTAACCCCAACCACGTCTAGGGTCACCCTGCTGTCCCCAGCCATGTCTAGAGCCACCCAAATGTCCCCAACCATGTCTAGGGTCATCCTGCTGTCCCCAACTGTGTGTAGAGCCACCCAGCTGTCCCCAGCCCAACCGTCCTTAACCCCAACCACGTCTAGGGTCACCCTGCTGTCCCCAGCCATGTCTAGAGCCACCCAAATGTCCCCAACCATGTCTAGGGTCATCCTGCTGTCCCCAACTGTGTGTAGAGCCACCCAGCTGTCCCCAGCCCAACCGTCCTTAACCCCAACCACGTCTAGGGTCACCCTGCTGTCCCCAGCCATGTCTAGAGCCACCCAAATGTCCCCAACCATGTCTAGGGTCATCCTGCTGTCCCCAACTGTGTGTAGAGCCACCCAGCTGTCCCCAACCATGTCTAGGGCTACCCAAATGTCCCCAGCCCAACTGTCCCCAGCCCCAACCATGTCTAGAGTCACCCAACTGTCCCCAACCAAGCGCCAACCATGTCTGGGTGCACTTGACTGTGCCCGACCCAAGTGTCCCCGTCCCCAGTCATATCTAGAGTCACCCAAATGTCCCCAACCATGTCTAGAGCCACCACGACTGTCCCCAACCCAACCGTTCCCCAACCCCAGTCATGTCTAGAGCCACCCAGCTGTCCCCAACCCAACCGTCCTTAACCCCAACCACGTCTAGGGTCACCCTGCTGTCCCCAGCCGTGTCTAGAGCCACCCAAATGTCCCCAACCATGTCTAGGGTCATCCTGCTGTCCCCAGCTGTGTGTAGAGCCACCCAGCTGTCCCCAACCCAACCGTTCCCCAACCCCAGTCATGTCTAGAGCCACCCAGCTGTCCCCAACCCAAGTGTCCTCAACCCCAGTCATATCTAGAGGCACCCAAATGTCCCCAACCACGTCTAGACCCCCTTGACTGTCCCCAACCCAACCGTCCTCATCCCCAACCACGTCTAGACCCTCTTGACTGTCCCCAACCCAACCGTCCCTGTCCCCAGCCATGTCTAGAGCCAGCCAGCTGTCCCCAACCCAACCGTCCTTAACCCCAACCATGTCTAGGGTCACCCTGCTGTCCCCAACCATGTCTAGAGCCACCCAAATGTCCCCAACCCAACCGTTCCCCAACCCTAGTCATGTCTAGAGCCACCCAGCTGTCCCCAACCCAACCATCCTTAACCCCAACCACGTCTAGGGTCACCCTGCTGTCCCCAGCCGTGTCTAGAGCCACCCAAATGTCCCCAACCATGTCTAGGGTCATCCTGCTGTCCCCAACTGTGTGTAGAGCCACCCAGCTGTCCCCAGCCCAACCGTCCTTAACCCCAACCACGTCTAGGGTCACCCTGCTGTCCCCAACCATGTCTAGAGCCACCACAACTGTCCCCAACCCAACCGTTCCCCAACCCTAGTCATGTCTAGAGCCACCCAGCTGTCCCCAACCCAACCGTCCTTAACCCCAACCACGTCTAGGGTCACCCTGCTGTCCCCAGCCGTGTCTAGAGCCACCCAAATGTCCCCAACCATGTCTAGGGTCATCCTGCTGTCCCCAACTGTGTGTAGAGCCACCCAGCTGTCCCCAGCCCAACCGTCCTTAACCCCAACCACGTCTAGGGTCACCCTGCTGTCCCCAACCATGTCTAGAGCCACCACAACTGTCCCCAACCCAACCGTTCCCCAACCCTAGTCATGTCTAGAGCCACCCAGCTGTCCCCAACCCAACCGTCCTTAACCCCAACCACGTCTAGGGTCACCCTGCTGTCCCCAGCCGTGTCTAGAGCCACCCAAATGTCCCCAACCATGTCTAGGGTCATCCTGCTGTCCCCAACTGTGTGTAGAGCCACCCAGCTGTCCCCAACCATGTCTAGGGCTACCCAAATGTCCCCAACCCAACTGTCCCCAGCCCCAACCATGTCTAGAGTCACCCAACTGTCCCCAACCAAGCACCAACCATGTCTGGGTGCACTTGACTGTGCCCGACCCAAGTGTCCCCGTCCCCAGTCATATCTAGAGTCACCCAAATGTCCCCAACCATGTCTAGAGCCACCATGACTGTCCCCAACCCAACCGTTCCCCAACCCCAGTCATGTCTAGAGCCACCCAAATGTCCCCAACCACGTCTAGACCCCCTTGACTGTCCCCAACCCAACCGTCCCTGTCCCCAACCACGTCTAGAGCCACCCAGCTGTCCCCAACCCAAGTGTCCTCAACCCCAGTCATATCTAGAGTCACCCAAATGTCCCCAACCACGTCTAGACCCCCTTGACTGTCCCCAACCGTCCCCAACCCCAGCCACGTCTAGACCCCCTTGACTGTCCCCAACCCAACCGTCCCTGTCCCCAACCACGTCTAGAGCCACCCAGCTGTCCCCAAGCTAACTGTCCCCAACCCCAACCACGTCTAGACCCCCTTGACTGTCCCCAACCCAAGTGTCCCCAACCCCAGCCACGTCTAGAGCCACCCAGCTCTCCCCAACCCAACCGTCCCCAACCCCAACCATGTCTAGAGCCACCCAGCTGTCCCCAACCCAAGTGTCCCCAACCACATCTAGACCCTCTTGACTGTCCCCAACTCAACCGTCCCTGTCCCCAACCATGTCTAGAGCCACCCAGCTGTCCCCAAGCTAACTGTCCCCAACCCCAGCCACATCTAGACCCCCTTGACTGTCCCCAACCGTCCCCAACCCCAGCCACGTCTAGACCCCCTTGACTGTCCCCAACCCAACCGTCCCTGTCCCCAACCACGTCTAGAGCCACCCAGCTGTCCCCAACCCAAGTGTCCTCAACCCCAGTCATATCTAGAGTCACCCAAATGTCCCCAACCACGTCTAGACCCCCTTGACTGTCCCCAACCGTCCCCAACCCCAGCCACGTCTAGACCCCCTTGACTGTCCCCAACCCAACCGTCCCTGTCCCCAACCACGTCTAGAGCCACCCAGCTGTCCCCAAGCTAACTGTCCCCAACCCCAACCACGTCTAGACCCCCTTGACTGTCCCCAACCCAAGTGTCCCCAACCCCAGCCACGTCTAGAGCCACCCAGCTCTCCCCAACCCAACCGTCCCCAACCCCAACCATGTCTAGAGCCACCCAGCTGTCCCCAACCCAAGTGTCCCCAACCACATCTAGACCCTCTTGACTGTCCCCAACTCAACCGTCCCTGTCCCCAACCATGTCTAGAGCCACCCAGCTGTCCCCAAGCTAACTGTCCCCAACCCCAGCCACATCTAGACCCCCTTGACTGTCCCCAACCGTCCCCAACCCCAGCCACGTCTAGACCCCCTTGACTGTCCCCAACCCAACCGTCCCTGTCCCCAACCACGTCTAGAGCCACCCAGCTGTCCCCAACCCAAGTGTCCTCAACCCCAGTCATATCTAGAGTCACCCAAATGTCCCCAACCACGTCTAGACCCCCTTGACTGTCCCCAACCCAACCGTCCCCAACCCCAACCACGTCTAGAGCCACCCAGCTGTCCCCAACCCAACCGTCCCCAACCCCAACCACATCTAGACCCCCTTGACTGTCCCCAACCCAAGTGTCCCCAACCCCAACCACGTCTAGAGCCACTTGACTGTCCCCAACCCAAGTGTCCCCAACCCCAGCCACACCTAGACACCCTTGACTGTCCCCAACCCAAGTGTCCCTGTCCCCAACCACATCTAGACCCCCTTGACTGTCCCCAACCCAAGTGTCCCCAACCCCAACCACATCTAGACCCCCTTGACTGTCCCCAACCCAACCGTCCCTGTCCCCAACCACGTCTAGAGCCACCCAGCTGTCCCCAAGCCGCCCGCCCTCATCCACAACCACCCCTAGACCCCCTTGCCTGTCCCCAGCTGTCCCCAACCCCCACCCCAGAGCCACCCAGCTGTCCCCAGCCCCCCCCCTCGTCACCCGCTCCCCCCCTTCCCCCCCCCGCAGGAGAAGGGCTCCACCTTCCTCCAGCTGGGCTCCTCCACCGAGCAGCAGCTGCAGGTGATCTTCGAGGTGCTGGAGGAGTACGACTGGACGGCCTTCGCCGTCGTCACCACCCTCTTCCCCGGCTACGAAGACTTCGTGGATTACGTGGAGGTCTTGACCGACAGCAGCTTCATCGGCTGGGAACACCGCGGCGTCCTCACCCTCAACCTGACCGACGACCCCGAGGGCACGCGGTTGCGCCGGCAGTTGCGCGAGGTCAGCGCCCAAATCCGTCTCCTCTACTGCTCGCGGGAAGAGGCCGAAGCCATTTTCCGAGCGGCGCGAGAAGCCGGTTTAGCCGGTCCCGGTTACATCTGGTTCGTGGTGGGCACCAACCTGGGAGGAAGCGACCAATTGCCGGAACATCTCCCCGCCGGTTTGTTCGCGGTGTTGTCGGCCGGTTGGCGGGACGACCTGCAGCACCGGGTGCACAACGGCGTGGCCATCGTGGCCAAGGGCGCCGAGGCGCTGTTGCGCGACTACGGCTTCATCCCCGAGTTCAACAACGACTGCCGGGCCCCCAACGTCACCCAGATCAACGACAACCTCCACCGGTGAGCGCGGCGGCGGCGCCGGCGGCTGTCACCCGCGGCTCGGGGAGGTGACGGCCCCGTGACGGTGTCGCGTCCCCCCAGGTACTTCATGAACATCACTTGGGGACAGAAGGATTTCTCCTTTAACGAGGACGGTTACCTCGTCAACCCCTCGCTGGTCGTTATCTCCCTCAACAAGGAGCGCAGCTGGGAGGTGGTGAGTGTCCCCAAGGCCGTGTCACCTCCCTGCCGTGTCACCGTCCCCCGGGGCGCCCGTCTGCTTCCTCGCGGCGTTTGTCATTCCGGTCACGGTGACATCCGGCTGGCGGCTTGGCGGCGCCGGCTCTTCTCACCCGCGCGGTGTCCCCCGGGGGCTGCGGTACCATCTGGCCTTCACCCGCCCGCCGCCACCGCCGTTGCGGCGTCACGCTGCCTTGTCACAACAACGCGTCCCCGAGGGGGTGGCGGTGACGCCTGGCCGGTGCCGGTGACGCAGAAACTCAGCCCCGTCGGTGACACCACCCGGGACCCTTCCTCAGCCGGTTCCCCACCGCCTCCCCCCTCCAAGGTGACCCCGTGTCCGCCTGTCCGGGGGCGTGTCCGCCTGTACCTCCGCTCGCTGGCCACCGCGGTGACACCGGCTCGTCCCTAACGGTGACGCGGATCTGAGCGTGGCGTAAAACGTCACCCCGCCCTCGTCCCTCGCAGGTGGGCAGCTGGGAACACCGCATCCTGCGGATGAAGTACCCGGTTTGGTCGCGGTACGGTAAATTCCTTCAACCGGTGGACGACGACCAACACCTGACGGTGGCCACGCTGGAGGAACGTCCCTTCGTCATCGTGGAGAACATCGACCCCGCCACCGGCACCTGCATCCGCGACTCCGTCCCCTGCCGCAAGCAGCTCAACCGCACCGCCGGGTGGGTGCCGCGCCCCGAACCCCGCCCCGCGGGGTGTCCCCACCGTCGCGGGGGTGTCCCCAGTGCCGTGGGAGTGTCCCCGGTGTCACCACAGGGGGGTCCCCACTGCCCTGGGGGTGTCCCCACCGTCGCGAGGGTGTCCCCAGTGCCGTGGGAGTGTCCCCGGTGTCACCACAGGGGGGTCCCCAGCGCCGTGAGGGTGTCCCCACCATTGTGAGGGTGTCCCCAGTGCCGTAGGAGTGTCCCCAGTGTCACCACAGGGGTGTCCCCACTGCCCTGGGGGTGTCCCCAGTGCTGTGGGAGTGTCCCCGGCGTCACCACAGGGGGGTCCCCACTGCCCTGGGGGTGTCCCCACCATCGCGGGGGTGTCCCCAGTGCCGTGGGAGTGTCCCCGGTGTCACCAGAGGGGTGTCCCCAGTGCTGTGAGGGTGTCCCCACCGCTGTAGGGGTGTCCCCAGTGCCGTGGGAGTGTCCTTGGTGTCACCAGAGGGGTGTCCCCAGTGCTGTGAGGGTGTCCCCACCGCTGTAGGGGTGTCCCCAGTGCCGTGGGAGTGTCCTCGGTGTCACCACAGGGGGGTCCCCACCGCCACAGGGGTGTCCCCAGCGCTGTGAGGGTGTCCCCACCGCTGCGGGGGTGTCCCCAGTGCCGTGGGAGTGTCCCCAGTGTCACCACAGGGGGGTCCCCAGCGCCCTGGGGGTGTCCCCAGCGCTGTGAGGGTGTCCCCACCGCTGCGGGGGTGTCCCCAGTGCCGTGGGAGTGTCCCCGGTGTCACCACAGGGGGGTTCCCAGCGCCGTGAGGGTGTCCCTAGTGCCACTGTGGGGGTGTCCCCAGTGTGCAGGGGTGTCCCCAGCACCACACGGGTGTCCCCACTGCTCTGAGGGTGTCCCCAGTGCCACCCTGGGGGTGTCCCCAGCGCTGTGAGGGTGTCCCCACCGCTGCGGGGGTGTCCCCAGTGCCGTGGGAGTGTCCCCGGTGTCACCACAGGGGGGTCCCCAGCGCCGTGAGGGTGTCCCTAGTGCCACTGTGGGGGTGTCCCCAGTGTGCAGGGGTGTCCCCAGCACCACACGGGTGTCCCCACTGCTCTGAGGGTGTCCCCAGTGCCACCCTGGGGGTGTCCCCAGCGCCGTGAGGGTGTCCCTAGTGCCACCGTGGGGGTGTCCCCAGTGTGCAGGGGTGTCCCCAGCGCCACGGGGGCGTCCCCACTGCTCTGAGGGTGTCCCCAGTGCCACCCTGGGGGTGTCCCCAGTGTGCGGGGGTGTCCCCAGTGTGTGGGGGTGTCCCCACTGCTGCAGGGGTGTCCCCATCGCCCTGGGGGTGTCCCCAGCACCACCCGGGTGTCCCCACTGCTCTGAGGTTGTCCCCAGTGCCACCCTGGGGGTGTCCCCAGTGTGCGGGGGTGTCCCCAGCGCCACGGGGGTGTCCCCACTGCTCTGAGGGTGTCCCCAGTGCCACCCTGGCGGTGTCCCCAGTGCCGTGAGGGTGTCCCTAGTGCCACCGTGGGGGTGTCCCCAGCGCCACGGGGGTGTCCCCACTGCTCTGAGGGTGTCCCTAGTGCCACCACGGGGGTGTCCCCAGTGCCGTGAGGGTGTCCCTAGTGCCACCCTGGGGTGTCCCCAGTGTGTGGGGGTGTCCCCAGCGCCACGGGGGTGTCCCCACTGCTGCAGGGGTGTCCCCATCGCCCTGGGGGTGTCCCCAGCGCCGTGAGGGTGTCCCTAGTGCCACCCTGGGGTGTCCCCAGTGTGTGGGGGTGTCCCCAGCACCACGGGGTTGTCCCCACTGCTCTGAGGGTGTCCCCAGTGCCACCCTGGGGGTGTCCCCAGTGTGTGGGGTGTCCCCAGCGCCACGGGGGTGTCCCCACTGCTGCAGGGGTGTCCCCAGCGCCACCCTGGGGGGTGTCCCCACTGCCACGGCCGTGTGTCCCCACCACCCTGGGGGTATCCCCGGCGCCCTGGGCGCGTCCCCAGCGCCACCGCAGGGGCGTCCCCAAGTGCCACCGTCCCCGCAGCCCCCCGGCCGAGCCGGCGCTCTTCGAGAAGAAATGCTGCAAGGGTTTCTGCATCGACATCCTCAAGCGCTTGGCCCGCACCGTCGGCTTCACCTACGACCTCTACCTGGTCACCAACGGCAAGCACGGCAAGAAGATCGACGGCGTCTGGAACGGCATGGTGGGAGAGGTGGGACCCCCCCCGCGGCCACGGGGGGGCAGGGAGAGCCCCCCCCCCCCCCCACGCTTAGGGGGCCCAGGGCTTTGGGGAGAGCCCCCCCCCCCACGCTTGGGGGGCCCAGGGCTTTGGGGAGAGCCCCCCCCCCCACGCTTGGGGGGCCCAGGGCTTTGGGGAGAGCCCCCCCCCCCCCCGCTCACAGGGGATCCAGGGGGCCAGGGAGAGCCCCCCCCCACATGCTTGGGGGGCCCAGGGCTTTGGGGAGAGCCCCCCCTCCCCCCCCCCGCTCACAGGGGCCAGGGAGAGCCCCCACACACACACGCTTGGGGGGCCCAGGGCTTTGGGGAGAGCCCCCCAACTGCCCATGGGGGTTTGGGGAGAGCCCCCCGCGGCACATGGGGGTTCAGGGAGAGCCCCCCCAACTGCCCACGGGGGATCCAGGGGTCTGGGGAGAGCCCTCCCCCAACTGCCCATGGGGGTTCGGGGGTGTGGGGAGAGCCCCCCAACTGCCCATGGGGGTTCGGGGAGAGCCCCCCAACTGCCCACGGGGGATCCAGGGGTGTGGGGAGAGCCCCCCACTGCCCACGGGGGATCCAGGGGTCCGGGGAGAGCCCCCCAGCTGCCCATGGGGGTTCGGGGAGAGCCCCCCACTGCACATGGGGGTTCGGGGAGAGCCCCCCACAGCACATGGGGGATCCAAGGGTCTGGGGAGAGCCCCCCACATCACCCATGGGTGGGCCTGGGGGTCCAGGGAGAGCCCCCCCACTGCCCACGGGGGATCCAGGGGTCCAGGGAGAGCCCCCCCCAGCTGCCCATGGGGGTCCAGGGGGAGCCCCCCACTACTCACAGGGGATCCAGGGCTCCAGGGAGAGCCCCCCACATCACCCATGGGTGGGCCTGGGGGTCCAGGGAGAGCCCCCCCTCTGCCCACGGGGGTTCAGGAGGAGCCCCCCACGGCACATGGGGGATCCGGGGGTCTGGGGAGAGCCCCCCAACTGCTCATGGGGGTTCAGGGAGAGCCCCCCACTGCCCATGGGAGATCCAGGGGTCTGGGGAGAGCCCCCCACATCACCCATGGGTGGGCCTGGGGGTCTGGGGAGAGGCCCCCCACTGCTCACAGGGGGCCCAGGGGTCCAGGGAGACCCCCCCCCCCCAACCTTGGGGGTTCCAGGGGTCTGGGGAGAGCCCCCCCCACTGCTCTTGTGGGTCTGGGGAGAGCCCCCTCCCCAACCTTGGGGGGCCCAGGGGTCTGTGGAGAGCCCCTCCCCCCCCCCCCAGGGGACCCAGGCATCCGGGGGGGGCCCCCCCCACCTTGATGCAAGCCCCGCCCCTTCACTGCCTCCTGGACACGCCCTTCCCGTGGCCCCGCCCCCTTTCTGGCCCCTCCCTTGCTGTCCCCGCCCCCTCCCCACCCTACCACCGGTTTGCCGCTCTGCCCTTGTATTGGCTCTTCCACCTCGACCCCGCCCCCTGTTAGCCCCACCCTCCGTTAGCCCCACCCCTGTTAGCCCCACCCCCGTTAGCCCCGCCCCTCCCTTAACCACGCCCCTGCCGACCCGGCCCGCAGGTCTTTTACCGCCGAGCGGACATGGCCATCGGCTCGTTAACCATTAACGAAGAACGCTCCGAGATCATCGACTTCTCCGTCCCCTTCGTGGAGACGGGCATCAGCGTCATGGTGTCCCGCAGCAACGGCACCGTCTCCCCCTCCGCCTTCCTGGGTACGGACAGACGGACGGACGGGAAGGGGGGGGACACGGGGACACCCCGCCGGGTGACGCCGCGTCCGTCCGTCCGTCCCCTCCCCTCAGAGCCCTACAGCCCGGCCGTCTGGGTGATGATGTTCGTCATGTGCCTCACGGTGGTGGCCGTCACCGTCTTCATCTTCGAGTACTTCAGCCCCGTGGGCTACAACCGCAGCCTGGCCGCCGGCCAGCGTGAGTGTGCCACCGTGTCACCTCGCCCCCGGCGTGGGGGGGGGGGGACAGCCCGCTGTCACCTGGGGAGGTGGGGACGGGGACGTGGCATCGCCCCGGCACGGCTCCGGCTTCGCCCTCGGGGTGTCCCCAAGGACCGGGGAGGGTGGGGGTGTGTCAGGGGTGTCCCCCGTCCCCGGGGTGACGCTGTCCCCGTCCCCAGGGTGACATTGTCCCTGTCCCCGGGGTGACGCTGTCCCCGTCCCTGCGGTGACGCTGTCCCTGTCCCTGGAGTGATGCTGTCCCTGTCCCTGGGGTGACACTGTCCCCATTCCCGGGGTGACCCCGTCCCCGTCCCCACATGACCCTGTCCCTGGGGTGACCCCGTCCCCATGGTGACCCTGTCCCCGTCCTGGGGGTGACCCTGTCCCTGTCCCCACGGTGACCCCGTCCCTGGGGTGACCCCGTTCCCACGGTGACTCCGTCCCCGTCCCTGGGGTGACCCCGTCCCCGTCCCCACATGACCCTGTCCCTGGGGTGACCCCATCCCCACGGTGACCC
>NW_027445595.1:0-26944 GCF_035582795.1 Mycteria americana | reverse complement strand
AGAGCCCGGCTGCCAAATTGGAAACGTCCAGAGATTGCGCCCACAGGAAAGCTGCCAGCACTGAAAGCTCTAGCTGGTTTTCACTGTCCCTTGGAACTGCATTCGCTGCCACACAGACATTCGCGCTCTGCTAAAGCATTGCTTCGTAATGGGGCAACACTCTGTATCTCTCTCTGGCAGAGCCCGGCTGCCAAATTGGAAACGTCCAGAGATGGCACCCACAGGAAAGCTGCCAGCACTGAAAGCTCTAGCTGGTTTTCACTGTCCCTTGGAACTGCATTCGCTGCCACACAGACATTCGCGCTCTGCTAAAGCATTGCTTCGTAATGGGGCAACACTCTGTATCTCTCTGTGGCAGAGCCCTGGCTGCCAAATTGGAAACGTCCAGAGATTGCGCCCACAGGAAAGCTGCCAGCACTGAAAGCTCTAGCTGGTTTTCACTGTCCCTTGGAACTGCATTCGCTGCCACACAGACATTCGCGCTCTGCTAAAGCATTGCTTCCTAATGGGGCAACACTCTGTATCTCTCTCTGGCAGAGCCCGGCTGCCAAATTGGAAACGTCCAGAGATTGCGCCCACCGGAAAGCTGCCAGTACTGAAAACTGTAGCTGGTTTTCACTGTCCCTTGGAACTGCATTCGCTGCCACACAGACATTCGCGCTCTGCTAAAGCATTGCTTGGTAAGGGGGCAACACTCTGTATCTCTCTCTGCAGAGCCCGGCTGCCAAATTGGAAACGTCCAGAGATTGCGCCCACAGGAAAGCTGCCAGCACTGAAAGCTCTAGCTGGTTTTCACTGTCCCTTGGAACTGCATTCGCTGCCACACAGACATTCGCGCTCTGCTAAAGCATTGCTTCGTAATAGGGCAACACTCTGTATATCTCTTTGGCAGAGCCCGGCTGCCAAATTGGAAACGTGCAGAGATTGCGCCCACAGGAAAGCTGCCAGCACTGAAAGCTCTAGCTGGTTTTCACTGTCCCTTGGAACTGCATTCGCTGCCACACAGACATTCGCGTTCTGCTAAAGCATTGCTTCGTAATGGGGCAACACTCTGTATCTCTCTCTGGCAGAGCCCGGCTGCCAAATTGGAAACGTCCAGAGATTGCGCCCACAGGAAAGCTGCCAGCACTGAAAGCTCTAGCTGGTTTTCACTGTCCCTTGGAACTGCATTCGCTGCCACACAGACATTCGCGCTCAGCTAAAGCATTGCTTGGAAAGGGGGCAACATTCTGTATCTCTCTCTGGCAGAGCCCGGCTGCCAAATTGGAAACGTCCAGAGATTGCGCCCACAGGAAAGCTGCCAGCACTGAAAGCTCTAGCTGGTTTTCACTGTCCCTTGGAACTGCATTCGCTGCCACACAGACATTCGCGCTCTGCTAAAGCATTGCTTCGTAATGGGGCAACACTCTGTATCTCTCTCTGGCAGAGCCCGGCTGCCAAATTGGAAACGTCCAGAGATTGCGCCCACAGGAAAGCTGCCAGCACTGAAAGCTCTAGCTGGTTTTCACTG
Organism: Mycteria americana; assembly: GCF_035582795.1. NCBI lineage: Eukaryota > Metazoa > Chordata > Aves > Ciconiiformes > Ciconiidae > Mycteria > Mycteria americana. The sequence goes on along the minus strand of NW_027445595.1, from coordinate 25,434 downwards.
TCCCTTGGAACTGCATTCGCTGCCACACAGATATTCACGCTCTGCTAAAACTTTGCTTCCTAATTGGGCAACACTCTGTATCTCTCTGTGGCAGAGCCCGGCTGCCAAATTGGAAACGTCCAGAGATTGCGCCCACAGGAAAGCTGCCAGCACTGAAAGCTCTAGCTGGTTTTCACTGTCCCTTGGAACTGCATTCGCTGCCACACAGACATTCGCGCTCTGCTAAAGCATTGCTTCGTAATGGGGCAACATTCTGTATCTCTCTCTGGCAGAGCCCGGCTGCCAAATTGGAAACGTCCAGAGATTGCGCCCACAGGAAAGCTGCCAGCACTGAAAGCTCTAGCTGGTTTTCACTGTCCCTTGGAACTGCATTCGCTGCCACACAGACATTCGCGCTCTGCTAAAGCATTGCTTCGTAATGGGGCAACATTCTGTATCTCTCTCTGGCAGAGCCCGGCTGCCAAATTGGAAACGTCCAGAGATTGCGCCCACAGGAAAGCTGCCAGCACTGAAAGCTCTAGCTGGTTTTCACTGTCCCTTGGAACTGCATTCGCTGCCACACAGACATTCGCGCTCTGCTAAAGCATTGCTTCCTAATGGGGCAACACTCTGTATCTCTCTCTGGCAGAGCGCGGCTGCCAAATTGGAAACGTCCAGAGATTGCGCCCACAGGAAAGCTGAAAGCACTGAAAGCTCTAGCTGGTTTTCACTGTCCCTTGGAACTGCATTCGCTGCCACACAGACATTCGCGCTCTGCTAAAGCATTGCTTCCTAATGGGGCAACACTCTGTATCTCTCTCTGGCAGAGCCCGGCTGCGAAATTGGAAACGTCCAGAGATGGCACCCACAGGAAAGCTGCCAGCACTGAAAGCTCTAGCTGGTTTTCACTGTCCCTTGGAACTGCATTCGCTGCCACACAGACATTCGCGCTCTGCTAAAGCATTGCTTCGTAATGGGGCAACACTCTGTATCTCTCTCTGGCAGAGCCCGGCTGCCAAATTGGAAACGTCCAGAGATTGCGCCCACAGGAAAGCTGCCAGCACTGAAAGCTCTAGCTGGTTTTCACTGTCCCTTGGAACTGCATTCGCTGCCACACAGATATTCACGCTCTGCTAAAACTTTGCTTCCAAATTGGGCAACACTCTGTATCTCTCTGTGGCAGAGCCCGGCTGCCAAATTGGAAACGTCCAGAGATTGCGCCCACAGGAAAGCTGCCAGCACTGAAAGCTCTAGCTGGTTTTCACTGTCCCTTGGAACTGCATTCGCTGCCACACAGACATTCGCGCTCTGCTAAAGCATTGCTTCGTAATGGGGCAACACTCTGTATCTCTCTCTGGCAGAGCCCGGCTGCCAAATTGGAAACGTCCAGAGATTGCGCCCACAGGAAAGCTGCCAGCAGTGAAAGCTCTAGCTGGTTTTCACTGTCCCTTGGAACTGCATTCGCTGCCACACAGACATTCGCGCTCTGCTAAAGCATTGCTTCGTAATGGGGCAACACTCTGTATCTCTCTCTGGCAGAGCCCGGCTGCCAAATTGAAAACGTCCAGAGATTGCGCCCACAGGAAAGCTGCCAGCACTGAAAGCTCTAGCTGGTTTTCACTGTCCCTTGGAACTGCATTCGCTGCCACACAGACATTCGCGCTCTGCTAAAGCATTGCTTCCTAATGGGGCAACACTCTGTATCTCTCTCTGGCAGAGCCCGGCTGCCAAATTGGAAACGTCCAGAGATTGCGCCCACCGGAAAGCTGCCAGTACTGAAAACTGTAGCTGGTTTTCACTGTCCCTTGGAACTGCATTCGCTGCCACACAGACATTCGCGCTCTGCTAAAGCATTGCTTGGTAAGGGGGCAACACTCTGTATCTCTCTCTGGCAGAGCCCGGCTGCCAAATTGGAAACGTCCAGAGATTGCGCCCACAGGAAAGCTGCCAGCACTGAAAGCTCTAGCTGGTTTTCACTGTCCCTTGGAACTGCATTCGCTGCCACACAGACATTCGCGCTCTGCTAAAGCATTGCTTCGTAATAGGGCAACACTCTGTATATCTCTTTGGCAGAGCCCGGCTGCCAAATTGGAAACGTGCAGAGATTGCGCCCACAGGAAAGCTGCCAGCACTGAAAGCTCTAGCTGGTTTTCACTGTCCCTTGGAACTGCATTCGCTGCCACACAGATATTCACGCTCTGCTAAAACTTTGCTTCCTAATTGGGCAACACTCTGTATCTCTCTGTGGCAGAGCCCGGCTGCCAAATTGGAAACGTCCAGAGATTGCGCCCACAGGAAAGCTGCCAGCACTGAAAGCTCTAGCTGGTTTTCACTGTCCCTTGGAACTGCATTCGCTGCCACACAGACATTCGCGCTCTGCTAAAGCATTGCTTCGTAATGGGGCAACACTCTGTATCTCTCTCTGGCAGAGCCCGGCTGCCAAATTGGAAACGTCCAGAGATTGCGCCCACAGGAAAGCTGCCAGCACTGAAAGCTCTAGCTGGTTTTCACTGTCCCTTGGAACTGCATTCGCTGCCACACAGACATTCGCGCTCAGCTAAAGCATTGCTTGGAAAGGGGGCAACATTCTGTATCTCTCTCTGGCAGAGCCCGGCTGCCAAATTGGAAACGTCCAGAGATTGCGCCCACAGGAAAGCTGCCAGCACTGAAAGCTCTAGCTGGTTTTCACTGTCCCTTGGAACTGCATTCGCTGCCACACAGACATTCGCGCTCTGCTAAAGCATTGCTTCCTAATGGGGCAACACTCTGTATCTCTCTCTGGCAGAGCCCGGCTGCCAAATTGGAAACGTCCAGAGATTGCGCCCACAGGAAAGCTGCCAGCACTGAAAGCTCTAGCTGGTTTTCACTGTCCCTTGGAACTGCATTCGCTGCCACACAGATATTCACGCTCTGCTAAAACTTTGCTTCCTAATTGGGCAACACTCTGTATCTCTCTGTGGCAGAGCCCGGCTGCCAAATTGGAAACGTCCAGAGATTGCGCCCACAGGAAAGCTGCCAGCACTGAAAGCTCTAGCTGGTTTTCACTGTCCCTTGGAACTGCATTCGCTGCCACACAGACATTCGCGCTCTGCTAAAGCATTGCTTCGTAATGGGGCAACATTCTGTATCTCTCTCTGGCAGAGCCCGGCTGCCAAATTGGAAACGTCCAGAGATTGCGCCCACAGGAAAGCTGCCAGCACTGAAAGCTCTAGCTGGTTTTCACTGTCCCTTGGAACTGCATTCGCTGCCACACAGACATTCGCGCTCTGCTAAAGCATTGCTTCCTAATGGGGCAACACTCTGTATCTCTCTCTGGCAGAGCGCGGCTGCCAAATTGGAAACGTCCAGAGATTGCGCCCACAGGAAAGCTGAAAGCACTGAAAGCTCTAGCTGGTTTTCACTGTCCCTTGGAACTGCATTCGCTGCCACACAGACATTCGCGCTCTGCTAAAGCATTGCTTCGTAATGGGGCAACACTCTGTATCTCTCTCTGGCAGAGCCCGGCTGCCAAATTGGAAACGTCCAGAGATGGCACCCACAGGAAAGCTGCCAGCACTGAAAGCTCTAGCTGGTTTTCACTGTCCCTTGGAACTGCATTCGCTGCCACACAGACATTCGCGCTCTGCTAAAGCATTGCTTCGTAATGGGGCAACACTCTGTATCTCTCTCTGGCAGAGCCCGGCTGCCAAATTGGAAACGTCCAGAGATTGCGCCCACAGGAAAGCTGCCAGCACTGAAAGCTCTAGCTGGTTTTCACTGTCCCTTGGAACTGCATTCGCTGCCACACAGACATTCGCGCTCTGCTAAAGCATTGCTTCGTAATGGGGCAACATTCTGTATCTCTCTCTGGCAGAGCCCGGCTGCCAAATTGGAAACGTCCAGAGATTGCGCCCACAGGAAAGCTGCCAGCACTGAAAGCTCTAGCTGGTTTTCACTGTCCCTTGGAACTGCATTCGCTGCCACACAGACATTCGCGCTCTGCTAAAGCATTGCTTCCTAATGGGGCAACACTCTGTATCTCTCTCTGGCAGAGCGCGGCTGCCAAATTGGAAACGTCCAGAGATTGCGCCCACAGGAAAGCTGAAAGCACTGAAAGCTCTAGCTGGTTTTCACTGTCCCTTGGAACTGCATTCGCTGCCACACAGACATTCGCGCTCTGCTAAAGCATTGCTTCCTAATGGGGCAACACTCTGTATCTCTCTCTGGCAGAGCCCGGCTGCCAAATTGGAAACGTCCAGAGATGGCACCCACAGGAAAGCTGCCAGCACTGAAAGCTCTAGCTGGTTTTCACTGTCCCTTGGAACTGCATTCGCTGCCACACAGACATTCGCGCTCTGCTAAAGCATTGCTTCGTAATGGGGCAACACTCTGTATCTCTCTCTGGCAGAGCCCGGCTGCCAAATTGGAAACGTCCAGAGATTGCGCCCACAGGAAAGCTGCCAGCACTGAAAGCTCTAGCTGGTTTTCACTGTCCCTTGGAACTGCATTCGCTGCCACACAGATATTCACGCTCTGCTAAAACTTTGCTTCCAAATTGGGCAACACTCTGTATCTCTCTGTGGCAGAGCCCGGCTGCCAAATTGGAAACGTCCAGAGATTGCGCCCACAGGAAAGCTGCCAGCACTGAAAGCTCTAGCTGGTTTTCACTGTCCCTTGGAACTGCATTCGCTGCCACACAGACATTCGCGCTCTGCTAAAGCATTGCTTCGTAATGGGGCAACACTCTGTATCTCTCTCTGGCAGAGCCCGGCTGCCAAATTGGAAACGTCCAGAGATTGCGCCCACAGGAAAGCTGCCAGCAGTGAAAGCTCTAGCTGGTTTTCACTGTCCCTTGGAACTGCATTCGCTGCCACACAGACATTCGCGCTCTGCTAAAGCATTGCTTCGTAATGGGGCAACACTCTGTATCTCTCTCTGGCAGAGCCCGGCTGCCAAATTGAAAACGTCCAGAGATTGCGCCCACAGGAAAGCTGCCAGCACTGAAAGCTCTAGCTGGTTTTCACTGTCCCTTGGAACTGCATTCGCTGCCACACAGACATTCGCGCTCAGCTAAAGCATTGCTTGGAAAGGGGGCAACATTCTGTATCTCTCTCTGGCAGAGCCCGGCTGCCAAATTGGAAACGTCCAGAGATTGCGCCCACAGGAAAGCTGCCAGCACTGAAAGCTCTAGCTGGTTTTCACTGTCCCTTGGAACTGCATTCGCTGCCACACAGACATTCGCGCTCAGCTAAAGCATTGCTTGGTAAGAGGGCAACACTCTGTATCTCTCTCTGGCAGAGCCCGGCTGCCAAATTGGAAACGTCCAGAGATTGCGCCCACAGGAAAGCTGCCAGCACTGAAAGCTCTAGCTGGTTTTCACTGTCCCTTGGAGCTGCATTCGCTGCCACACAGACATTCGCGCTCTGCTAAAGCATTGCTTCGTAATGGGGCAACATTCTGTATCTCTCTCTGGCAGAGCCCGGCTGCCAAATTGGAAACGTCCAGAGATTGCGCCCACAGGAAAGCTGCCAGCACTGAAAGCTCTAGCTGGTTTTCACTGTCCCTTGGAACTGCATTCGCTGCCACACAGACATTCACGCTCTGCTAAAGCATTGCTTCGTAATGGGGCAACACTCTGTATCTCTCTCTGGCAGAGCCCGGCTGCCAAATTGGAAACGTCCAGAGATTGCGCCCACAGGAAAGCTGCCAGCACTGAAAGCTCTAGCTGGTTTTCACTGTCCCTTGGAACTGCATTCGCTGCCACACAGACATTCGCGCTCTGCTAAAGCATTGCTTCGTAATGGGGCAACACTCTGTATCTCTCTCTGGCAGAGCCCGGCTGCCAAATTGGAAACGTCCAGAGATTGCGCCCACAGGAAAGCTGCCAGCACTGAAAGCTCTAGCTGGTTTTCACTGTCCCTTGGAACTGCATTCGCTGCCACACAGACATTCGCGCTCAGCTAAAGCATTGCTTGGAAAGGGGGCAACATTCTGTATCTCTCTCTGGCAGAGCCCGGCTGCCAAATTGGAAACGTCCAGAGATTGCGCCCACAGGAAAGCTGCCAGCACTGAAAGCTCTAGCTGGTTTTCACTGTCCCTTGGAACTGCATTCGCTGCCACACAGACATTCGCGCTCTGCTAAAGCATTGCTTCGTAATGGGGCAACACTCTGTATCTCTCTCTGGCAGAGCCCGGCTGCCAAATTGGAAACGTCCAGAGATTGCGCCCACAGGAAAGCTGCCAGCACTGAAAGCTCTAGCTGGTTTTCACTGTCCCTTGGAACTGCATTCGCTGCCACACAGACATTCGCGCTCTGCTAAAGCATTGCTTCCTAATGGGGTAACACTCTGTATCTCTCTCTGGCAGAGCCCGGCTGCCAAATTGGAAACGTCCAGAGATTGCGCCCACCGGAAAGCTGCCAGTACTGAAAACTGTAGCTGGTTTTCACTGTCCCTTGGAACTGCATTCGCTGCCACACAGACATTCGCGCTCTGCTAAAGCATTGCTTGGTAAGGGGGCAACACTCTGTATCTCTCTCTGGCAGAGCCCGGCTGCCAAATTGGAAACGTCCAGAGATTGCGCCCACAGGAAAGCTGCCAGCACTGAAAGCTCTAGCTGGTTTTCACTGTCCCTTGGAACTGCATTCGCTGCCACACAGACATTCGCGCTCTGCTAAAGCATTGCTTCGTAATAGGGCAACACTCTGTATATCTCTTTGGCAGAGCCCGGCTGCCAAATTGGAAACGTGCAGAGATTGCGCCCACAGGAAAGCTGCCAGCACTGAAAGCTCTAGCTGGTTTTCACTGTCCCTTGGAACTGCATTCGCTGCCACACAGATATTCACGCTCTGCTAAAACTTTGCTTCCTAATTGGGCAACACTCTGTATCTCTCTGTGGCAGAGCCCGGCTGCCAAATTGGAAACGTCCAGAGATTGCGCCCACAGGAAAGCTGCCAGCACTGAAAGCTCTAGCTGGTTTTCACTGTCCCTTGGAACTGCATTCGCTGCCACACAGACATTCGCGCTCTGCTAAAGCATTGCTTCGTAATGGGGCAACACTCTGTATCTCTCTCTGGCAGAGCCCGGCTGCCAAATTGGAAACGTCCAGAGATTGCGCCCACAGGAAAGCTGCCAGCACTGAAAGCTCTAGCTGGTTTTCACTGTCCCTTGGAACTGCATTCGCTGCCACACAGACATTCGCGCTCAGCTAAAGCATTGCTTGGAAAGGGGGCAACATTCTGTATCTCTCTCTGGCAGAGCCCGGCTGCCAAATTGGAAACGTCCAGAGATTGCGCCCACAGGAAAGCTGCCAGCACTGAAAGCTCTAGCTGGTTTTCACTGTCCCTTGGAACTGCATTCGCTGCCACACAGACATTCGCGCTCTGCTAAAGCATTGCTTCGTAATGGGGCAACACTCTGTATCTCTCTCTGGCAGAGCCCGGCTGCCAAATTGGAAACGTCCAGAGATTGCGCCCACAGGAAAGCTGCCAGCACTGAAAGCTCTAGCTGGTTTTCACTGTCCCTTGGAACTGCATTCGCTGCCACACAGACATTCGCGCTCTGCTAAAGCATTGCTTGGTAAGGGGGCAACACTCTGTATCTCTCTCTGGCAGAGCCCGGCTGCCAAATTGGAAACGTCCAGAGATTGCGCCCACAGGAAAGCTGCCAGCACTGAAAGCTCTAGCTGGTTTTCACTGTCCCTTGGAACTGCATTCGCTGCCACACAGACATTCGCGCTCTGCTAAAGCATTGCTTCGTAATAGGGCAACACTCTGTATATCTCTTTGGCAGAGCCCGGCTGCCAAATTGGAAACGTGCAGAGATTGCGCCCACAGGAAAGCTGCCAGCACTGAAAGCTCTAGCTGGTTTTCACTGTCCCTTGGAACTGCATTCGCTGCCACACAGACATTCACGCTCTGCTAAAACTTTGCTTCCTAATTGGGCAACACTCTGTATCTCTCTGTGGCAGAGCCCGGCTGCCAAATTGGAAACGTCCAGAGATTGCGCCCACAGGAAAGCTGCCAGCACTGAAAGCTCTAGCTGGTTTTCACTGTCCCTTGGAACTGCATTCGCTGCCACACAGACATTCGCGCTCTGCTAAAGCATTGCTTCGTAATAGGGCAACACTCTGTATATCTCTTTGGCAGAGCCCGGCTGCCAAATTGGAAACGTGCAGAGATTGCGCCCACAGGAAAGCTGCCAGCACTGAAAGCTCTAGCTGGTTTTCACTGTCCCTTGGAACTGCATTCGCTGCCACACAGACATTCACGCTCTGCTAAAACTTTGCTTCCTAATTGGGCAACACTCTGTATCTCTCTGTGGCAGAGCCCGGCTGCCAAATTGGAAACGTCCAGAGATTGCGCCCACAGGAAAGCTGCCAGCACTGAAAGCTCTAGCTGGTTTTCACTGTCCCTTGGAACTGCATTCGCTGCCACACAGACATTCGCGCTCAGCTAAAGCATTGCTTGGAAAGGGGGCAACATTCTGTATCTCTCTCTGGCAGAGCCCGGCTGCCAAATTGGAAACGTCCAGAGATTGCGCCCACAGGAAAGCTGCCAGCACTGAAAGCTCTAGCTGGTTTTCACTGTCCCTTGGAACTGCATTCGCTGCCACACAGACATTCGCGCTCTGCTAAAGCATTGCTTCGTAATGGGGCAACACTCTGTATCTCTCTCTGGCAGAGCCCGGCTGCCAAATTGGAAACGTCCAGAGATGGCACCCACAGGAAAGCTGCCAGCACTGAAAGCTCTAGCTGGTTTTCACTGTCCCTTGGAACTGCATTCGCTGCCACACAGACATTCGCGCTCTGCTAAAGCATTGCTTCGTAATGGGGCAACACTCTGTATCTCTCTCTGGCAGAGCCCGGCTGCCAAATTGGAAACGTCCAGAGATTGCGCCCACAGGAAAGCTGCCAGCACTGAAAGCTCTAGCTGGTTTTCACTGTCCCTTGGAACTGCATTCGCTGCCACACAGATATTCACGCTCTGCTAAAACTTTGCTTCCTAATTGGGCAACACTCTGTATCTCTCTGTGGCAGAGCCCGGCTGCCAAATTGGAAACGTCCAGAGATTGCGCCCACAGGAAAGCTGCCAGCACTGAAAGCTCTAGCTGGTTTTCACTGTCCCTTGGAACTGCATTCGCTGCCACACAGACATTCGCGCTCTGCTAAAGCATTGCTTCGTAATGGGGCAACACTCTGTATCTCTCTCTGGCAGAGCCCGGCTGCCAAATTGGAAACGTCCAGAGATGGCACCCACAGGAAAGCTGCCAGCACTGAAAGCTCTAGCTGGTTTTCACTGTCCCTTGGAACTGCATTCGCTGCCACACAGACATTCGCGCTCTGCTAAAGCATTGCTTCCTAATGGGGCAACACTCTGTATCTCTCTCTGGCAGAGCCCGGCTGCCAAATTGGAAACGTCCAGAGATTGCGCCCACAGGAAAGCTGCCAGCACTGAAAGCTCTAGCTGGTTTTCACTGTCCCTTGGAGCTGCATTCGCTGCCACACAGACATTCACGCTCTGCTAAAACTTTGCTTCCTAATTGGGCAACACTCTGTATCTCTCTGTGGCAGAGCCCGGCTGCCAAATTGGAAACGTCCAGAGATTGCGCCCACAGGAAAGCTGCCAGCACTGAAAGCTCTAGCTGGTTTTCACTGTCCCTTGGAACTGCATTCGCTGCCACACAGACATTCGCGCTCTGCTAAAGCATTGCTTCGTAATGGGGCAACATTCTGTATCTCTCTCTGGCAGAGCCCGGCTGCCAAATTGGAAACGTCCAGAGATTGCGCCCACAGGAAAGCTGCCAGCACTGAAAGCTCTAGCTGGTTTTCACTGTCCCTTGGAACTGCATTCGCTGCCACACAGACATTCGCGCTCTGCTAAAGCATTGCTTCGTAATGGGGCAACATTCTGTATCTCTCTCTGGCAGAGCCCGGCTGCCAAATTGGAAACGTCCAGAGATTGCGCCCACAGGAAAGCTGCCAGCACTGAAAGCTCTAGCTGGTTTTCACTGTCCCTTGGAACTGCATTCGCTGCCACACAGACATTCGCGCTCTGCTAAAGCATTGCTTCGTAATGGGGCAACACTCTGTATCTCTCTCTGGCAGAGCGCGGCTGCCAAATTGGAAACGTCCAGAGATTGCGCCCACAGGAAAGCTGAAAGCACTGAAAGCTCTAGCTGGTTTTCACTGTCCCTTGGAACTGCATTCGCTGCCACACAGACATTCGCGCTCTGCTAAAGCATTGCTTCGTAATGGGGCAACACTCTGTATCTCTCTCTGGCAGAGCCCGGCTGCGAAATTGGAAACGTCCAGAGATGGCACCCACAGGAAAGCTGCCAGCACTGAAAGCTCTAGCTGGTTTTCACTGTCCCTTGGAACTGCATTCGCTGCCACACAGACATTCGCGCTCTGCTAAAGCATTGCTTCGTAATGGGGCAACACTCTGTATCTCTCTCTGGCAGAGCCCGGCTGCCAAATTGGAAACGTCCAGAGATTGCGCCCACAGGAAAGCTGCCAGCACTGAAAGCTCTAGCTGGTTTTCACTGTCCCTTGGAACTGCATTCGCTGCCACACAGATATTCACGCTCTGCTAAAACTTTGCTTCCAAATTGGGCAACACTCTGTATCTCTCTGTGGCAGAGCCCGGCTGCCAAATTGGAAACGTCCAGAGATTGCGCCCACAGGAAAGCTGCCAGCACTGAAAGCTCTAGCTGGTTTTCACTGTCCCTTGGAACTGCATTCGCTGCCACACAGACATTCGCGCTCTGCTAAAGCATTGCTTCGTAATGGGGCAACATTCTGTATCTCTCTCTGGCAGAGCCCGGCTGCCAAATTGGAAACGTCCAGAGATTGCGCCCACAGGAAAGCTGCCAGCAGTGAAAGCTCTAGCTGGTTTTCACTGTCCCTTGGAACTGCATTCGCTGCCACACAGACATTCGCGCTCTGCTAAAGCATTGCTTCGTAATGGGGCAACACTCTGTATCTCTCTCTGGCAGAGCCCGGCTGCCAAATTGAAAACGTCCAGAGATTGCGCCCACAGGAAAGCTGCCAGCACTGAAAGCTCTAGCTGGTTTTCACTGTCCCTTGGAACTGCATTCGCTGCCACACAGACATTCGCGCTCAGCTAAAGCATTGCTTGGAAAGGGGGCAACATTCTGTATCTCTCTCTGGCAGAGCCCGGCTGCCAAATTGGAAACGTCCACAGATTGCGCCCACAGGAAAGCTGCCAGCACTGAAAGCTCTAGCTGGTTTTCACTGTCCCTTGGAACTTCATTCGCTGCCACACAGACATTCGCGCTCAGCTAAAGCATTGCTTGGTAAGAGGGCAACACTCTGTATCTCTCTCTGGCAGAGCCCGGCTGCCAAATTGGAAACGTCCAGAGATTGCGCCCACAGGAAAGCTGCCAGCACTGAAAGCTCTAGCTGGTTTTCACTGTCCCTTGGAGCTGCATTCGCTGCCACACAGACATTCGCGCTCTGCTAAAGCATTGCTTCGTAATGGGGCAACACTCTGTATCTCTCTCTGGCAGAGCCCGGCTGCCAAATTGGAAACGTCCAGAGATTGCGCCCACAGGAAAGCTGCCAGCACTGAAAGCTCTAGCTGGTTTTCACTGTCCCTTGGAACTGCATTCGCTGCCACACAGACATTCACGCTCTGCTAAAGCATTGCTTCGTAATGGGGCAACACTCTGTATCTCTCTCTGGCAGAGCCCGGCTGCCAAATTGGAAACGTCCAGAGATTGCGCCCACAGGAAAGCTGCCAGCACTGAAAGCTCTAGCTGGTTTTCACTGTCCCTTGGAACTGCATTCGCTGCCACACAGACATTCGCGCTCTGCTAAAGCATTGCTTCGTAATGGGGCAACACTCTGTATCTCTCTCTGGCAGAGCCCGGCTGCCAAATTGGAAACGTCCAGAGACTGCGCCCACAGGAAAGCTGCCAGCACTGAAAGCTCTAGCTGGTTTTCACTGTCCCTTGGAACTGCATTCGCTGCCACACAGACATTCGTGCTCTGCTAAAGCATTGCTTGGAAAGGGGGCAACATTCTGTATCTCTCTCTGGCAGAGCCCGGCTGCCAAATTGGAAACGTCCAGAGATTGCGCCCACAGGAAAGCTGCCAGCACTGAAAGCTCTAGCTGGTTTTCACTGTCCCTTGGAACTGCATTCGCTGCCACACAGACATTCGCGCTCTGCTAAAGCATTGCTTCGTAAAGGGGCAACACTCTGTATCTCTCTCTGGCAGAGCCCGGCTGCCAAATTGGAAACGTCCAGAGATTGCGCCCACAGGAAAGCTGCCAGCACTGAAAGCTCTAGCTGGTTTTCACTGTCCCTTGGAACTGCATTCGCTGCCACACAGACATTCGCGCTCTGCTAAAGCATTGCTTCGTAATGGGGCAACACTCTGTATCTCTCTCTGGCAGAGCCCGGCTGGTAAATTGGAAACGTCCAGAGATTGCACCCACAGGAAAGCTGCCAGCACTGAAAGCTCTAGCTGGTTTTCACTGTCCCTTGGAACTGCATTCGCTGCCACACAGACATTCGCGCTCTGCTAAAGCATTGCTTCGTAATGGGGCAACACTCTGTATCTCTCTCTGGCAGAGCCCGGCTGCCAAATTGGAAACGTCCAGAGATTGCGCCCACAGGAAAGCTGCCAGCACTGAAAGCTCTAGCTGGTTTTCACTGTCCCTTGGAACTGCATTCGCTGCCACACAGACATTCGCACTCAGCTAAAGCATTGCTTGGAATGGGGGCAACATTCTGTATCTCTCTCTGGCAGAGCCCGGCTGCCAAATTGGAAACGTCCAGAGATTGCGCCCACAGGAAAGCTGCCAGCACTGAAAGCTCTAGCTGGTTTTCACTGTCCCTTGGAACTGCATTCGCTGCCACAGAGACATTCGCGCTCTGCTAAAGCATTGCTTCCTAATGGGGCAACACTCTGTATCTCTCTCTGGCAGAGCCCGGCTGCCAAATTGGAAATGTCCAGAGATGGCACCCACAGGAAAGCTGCCAGCACTGAAAGCTCTAGCTGGTTTTCACTGTCCCTTGGAACTGCATTCGCTGCCACACAGACATTCGCGCTCTTCTAAAGCATTGCTTCGTAATGGGGCAACACTCTGTCTCTCTCTCTGGCAGAGCCCGGCTGCCAAATTGGAAACGTCCAGAGATTGCGCCCACAGGAAAGCTGCCAGCACTGAAAGCTCTAGCTGGTTTTCACTGTCCCTTGGAACTGCATTCGCTGCCACACAGACATTCGCGCTCTGCTAAAGCATTGCTTCCTAATGGGGCAACACTCTGTATCTCTCTCTGGCAGAGCCCGGCTGCCAAATTGGAAACGTCCAGACATTGCGCCCACAGGAAAGCTGCCAGCACTGAAAGCTCTAGCTGGTTTTCACTGTCCCTTGGAACTGCATTCGCTGCCACACAGACATTCGCGCTCTGCTAAAGCATTTCTTCCTAATGGGGCAACACTCTGTATCTCTCTCTGGCAGAGCCCGGCTGCCAAATTGGAAACGTCCAGAGATTGCGCCCACAGGAAAGCTGCCAGCACTGAAAGCTCTAGCTGGTTTTCACTGTCCCTTGGAACTGCATTCGCTGCCACACAGACATTCACGCTCAGCTAAAGCATTGCTTGGAAAGGGGGCAACATTCTGTATCTCTCTCTGGCAGAGCCCGGCTGCCAAATTGGAAACGTCCAGAGATTGCGCCCACAGGAAAGCTGCCAGCACTGAAAGCTCTAGCTGGTTTTCACTGTCCCTTGGAACTGCATTCGCTGCCACACAGACATTCGCGCTCTGCTAAAGCATTGCTTCCTAATGGGGCAACACTCTGTATCTCTCTGTGGCAGAGCCCGGCTGCCAAATTGGAAACGTCCAGAGATTGCGCCCACAGGAAAGCTGCCAGCACTGAAAGCTCTAGCTGGTTTTCACTGTCCCTTGGAACTGCATTCGCTGCCACACAGACATTCGCGCTCTGCTAAAGCATTGCTTCCTAATGGGGCAACACTCTGTATCTCTCTCTGGCAGAGCCCGGCTGCCAAATTGGAAACGTCCAGAGATTGCGCCCACCGGAAAGCTGCCAGTACTGAAAACTGTAGCTGGTTTTCACTGTCCCTTGGAACTGCATTCGCTGCCACACAGACATTCGCGCTCTGCTAAAGCATTGCTTGGTAAGGGGGCAACACTCTGTATCTCTCTCTGGCAGAGCCCGGCTGCCAAATTGGAAACGTCCAGACATTGCGCCCACAGGAAAGCTGCCAGCACTGAAAGCTCTAGCTGGTTTTCACTGTCCCTTGGAACTGCATTCGCTGCCACACAGACATTCGCGCTCTGCTAAAGCATTGCTTCGTAATAGGGCAACACTCTGTATATCTCTTTGGCAGAGCCCGGCTGCCAAATTGGAAACGTGCAGAGATTGCGCCCACAGGAAAGCTGCCAGCACTGAAAGCTCTAGCTGGTTTTCACTGTCCCTTGGAACTGCATTCGCTGCCACACAGATATTCACGCTCTGCTAAAACTTTGCTTCCTAATTGGGCAACACTCTGTATCTCTCTGTGGCAGAGCCCGGCTGCCAAATTGGAAACGTCCAGAGATTGCGCCCACAGGAAAGCTGCCAGCACTGAAAGCTCTAGCTGGTTTTCACTGTCCCTTGGAACTGCATTCGCTGCCACACAGACATTCGCGCTCTGCTAAAGCATTGCTTCGTAATGGGGCAACACTCTGTATCTCTCTCTGGCAGAGCCCGGCTGCCAAATTGGAAACGTCCAGAGATTGCGCCCACAGGAAAGCTGCCAGCACTGAAAGCTCTAGCTGGTTTTCACTGTCCCTTGGAACTGCATTCGCTGCCACACAGACATTCGCGCTCAGCTAAAGCATTGCTTGGAAAGGGGGCAACATTCTGTATCTCTCTCTGGCAGAGCCCGGCTGCCAAATTGGAAACGTCCAGAGATTGCGCCCACAGGAAAGCTGCCAGCACTGAAAGCTCTAGCTGGTTTTCACTGTCCCTTGGAACTGCATTCGCTGCCACACAGACATTCGCGCTCTGCTAAAGCATTGCTTCGTAATGGGGCAACACTCTGTATCTCTCTCTGGCAGAGCCCGGCTGCCAAATTGGAAACGTCCAGAGATTGCGCCCACAGGAAAGCTGCCAGCACTGAAAGCTCTAGCTGGTTTTCACTGTCCCTTGGAACTGCATTCGCTGCCACACAGATATTCACGCTCTGCTAAAACTTTGCTTCCTAATTGGGCAACACTCTGTATCTCTCTGTGGCAGAGCCCGGCTGCCAAATTGGAAACGTCCAGAGATTGCGCCCACAGGAAAGCTGCCAGCACTGAAAGCTCTAGCTGGTTTTCACTGTCCCTTGGAACTGCATTCGCTGCCACACAGACATTCGCGCTCTGCTAAAGCATTGCTTCGTAATGGGGCAACATTCTGTATCTCTCTCTGGCAGAGCCCGGCTGCCAAATTGGAAACGTCCAGAGATTGCGCCCACAGGAAAGCTGCCAGCACTGAAAGCTCTAGCTGGTTTTCACTGTCCCTTGGAACTGCATTCGCTGCCACACAGACATTCGCGCTCTGCTAAAGCATTGCTTCGTAATGGGGCAACATTCTGTATCTCTCTCTGGCAGAGCCCGGCTGCCAAATTGGAAACGTCCAGAGATTGCGCCCACAGGAAAGCTGCCAGCACTGAAAGCTCTAGCTGGTTTTCACTGTCCCTTGGAACTGCATTCGCTGCCACACAGACATTCGCGCTCTGCTAAAGCATTGCTTCCTAATGGGGCAACACTCTGTATCTCTCTCTGGCAGAGCGCGGCTGCCAAATTGGAAACGTCCAGAGATTGCGCCCACAGGAAAGCTGAAAGCACTGAAAGCTCTAGCTGGTTTTCACTGTCCCTTGGAACTGCATTCGCTGCCACACAGACATTCGCGCTCTGCTAAAGCATTGCTTCCTAATGGGGCAACACTCTGTATCTCTCTCTGGCAGAGCCCGGCTGCGAAATTGGAAACGTCCAGAGATGGCACCCACAGGAAAGCTGCCAGCACTGAAAGCTCTAGCTGGTTTTCACTGTCCCTTGGAACTGCATTCGCTGCCACACAGACATTCGCGCTCTGCTAAAGCATTGCTTCGTAATGGGGCAACACTCTGTATCTCTCTCTGGCAGAGCCCGGCTGCCAAATTGGAAACGTCCAGAGATTGCGCCCACAGGAAAGCTGCCAGCACTGAAAGCTCTAGCTGGTTTTCACTGTCCCTTGGAACTGCATTCGCTGCCACACAGACATTCGCGCTCTGCTAAAGCATTGCTTCGTAATGGGGCAACACTCTGTATCTCTCTCTGGCAGAGCCCGGCTGCCAAATTGAAAACGTCCAGAGATTGCGCCCACAGGAAAGCTGCCAGCACTGAAAGCTCTAGCTGGTTTTCACTGTCCCTTGGAACTGCATTCGCTGCCACACAGACATTCGCGCTCAGCTAAAGCATTGCTTGGAAAGGGGGCAACATTCTGTATCTCTCTCTGGCAGAGCCCGGCTGCCAAATTGGAAACGTCCAGAGATTGCGCCCACAGGAAAGCTGCCAGCACTGAAAGCTCTAGCTGGTTTTCACTGTCCCTTGGAACTGCATTCGCTGCCACACAGACATTCGCGCTCAGCTAAAGCATTGCTTCGTAATGGGGCAACACTCTGTATCTCTCTGTGGCAGAGCCCGGCTGCCAAATTGGAAACGTCCAGAGATTGCGCCCACAGGAAAGCTGCCAGCACTGAAAGCTCTAGCTGGTTTTCACTGTCCCTTGGAACTGCATTCGCTGCCACACAGACATTCGCGCTCTGCTAAAGCATTGCTTCCTAATGGGGCAACACTCTGTATCTCTCTCTGGCAGAGCCCGGCTGCCAAATTGGAAACGTCCAGAGATTGCGCCCACCGGAAAGCTGCCAGTACTGAAAACTGTAGCTGGTTTTCACTGTCCCTTGGAACTGCATTCGCTGCCACACAGACATTCGCGCTCTGCTAAAGCATTGCTTGGTAAGGGGGCAACACTCTGTATCTCTCTCTGGCAGAGCCCGGCTGCCAAATTGGAAACGTCCAGAGATTGCGCCCACAGGAAAGCTGCCAGCACTGAAAGCTCTAGCTGGTTTTCACTGTCCCTTGGAACTGCATTCGCTGCCACACAGACATTCGCGCTCTGCTAAAGCATTGCTTCGTAATAGGGCAACACTCTGTATATCTCTTTGGCAGAGCCCGGCTGCCAAATTGGAAACGTGCAGAGATTGCGCCCACAGGAAAGCTGCCAGCACTGAAAGCTCTAGCTGGTTTTCACTGTCCCTTGGAACTGCATTCGCTGCCACACAGATATTCACGCTCTGCTAAAACTTTGCTTCCTAATTGGGCAACACTCTGTATCTCTCTGTGGCAGAGCCCGGCTGCCAAATTGGAAACGTCCAGAGATTGCGCCCACAGGAAAGCTGCCAGCACTGAAAGCTCTAGCTGGTTTTCACTGTCCCTTGGAACTGCATTCGCTGCCACACAGACATTCGCGCTCTGCTAAAGCATTGCTTCGTAATGGGGCAACACTCTGTATCTCTCTCTGGCAGAGCCCGGCTGCCAAATTGGAAACGTCCAGAGATTGCGCCCACAGGAAAGCTGCCAGCACTGAAAGCTCTAGCTGGTTTTCACTGTCCCTTGGAACTGCATTCGCTGCCACACAGACATTCGCGCTCAGCTAAAGCATTGCTTGGAAAGGGGGCAACATTCTGTATCTCTCTCTGGCAGAGCCCGGCTGCCAAATTGGAAACGTCCAGAGATTGCGCCCACAGGAAAGCTGCCAGCACTGAAAGCTCTAGCTGGTTTTCACTGTCCCTTGGAACTGCATTCGCTGCCACACAGACATTCGCGCTCTGCTAAAGCATTGCTTCGTAATGGGGCAACACTCTGTATCTCTCTCTGGCAGAGCCCGGCTGCCAAATTGGAAACGTCCAGAGATTGCGCCCACAGGAAAGCTGCCAGCACTGAAAGCTCTAGCTGGTTTTCACTGTCCCTTGGAACTGCATTCGCTGCCACACAGATATTCACGCTCTGCTAAAACTTTGCTTCCTAATTGGGCAACACTCTGTATCTCTCTGTGGCAGAGCCCGGCTGCCAAATTGGAAACGTCCAGAGATTGCGCCCACAGGAAAGCTGCCAGCACTGAAAGCTCTAGCTGGTTTTCACTGTCCCTTGGAACTGCATTCGCTGCCACACAGACATTCGCGCTCTGCTAAAGCATTGCTTCGTAATGGGGCAACATTCTGTATCTCTCTCTGGCAGAGCCCGGCTGCCAAATTGGAAACGTCCAGAGATTGCGCCCACAGGAAAGCTGCCAGCACTGAAAGCTCTAGCTGGTTTTCACTGTCCCTTGGAACTGCATTCGCTGCCACACAGACATTCGCGCTCTGCTAAAGCATTGCTTCGTAATGGGGCAACATTCTGTATCTCTCTCTGGCAGAGCCCGGCTGCCAAATTGGAAACGTCCAGAGATTGCGCCCACAGGAAAGCTGCCAGCACTGAAAGCTCTAGCTGGTTTTCACTGTCCCTTGGAACTGCATTCGCTGCCACACAGACATTCGCGCTCTGCTAAAGCATTGCTTCCTAATGGGGCAACACTCTGTATCTCTCTCTGGCAGAGCGCGGCTGCCAAATTGGAAACGTCCAGAGATTGCGCCCACAGGAAAGCTGAAAGCACTGAAAGCTCTAGCTGGTTTTCACTGTCCCTTGGAACTGCATTCGCTGCCACACAGACATTCGCGCTCTGCTAAAGCATTGCTTCCTAATGGGGCAACACTCTGTATCTCTCTCTGGCAGAGCCCGGCTGCGAAATTGGAAACGTCCAGAGATGGCACCCACAGGAAAGCTGCCAGCACTGAAAGCTCTAGCTGGTTTTCACTGTCCCTTGGAACTGCATTCGCTGCCACACAGACATTCGCGCTCTGCTAAAGCATTGCTTCGTAATGGGGCAACACTCTGTATCTCTCTCTGGCAGAGCCCGGCTGCCAAATTGGAAACGTCCAGAGATTGCGCCCACAGGAAAGCTGCCAGCACTGAAAGCTCTAGCTGGTTTTCACTGTCCCTTGGAACTGCATTCGCTGCCACACAGATATTCACGCTCTGCTAAAACTTTGCTTCCAAATTGGGCAACACTCTGTATCTCTCTGTGGCAGAGCCCGGCTGCCAAATTGGAAACGTCCAGAGATTGCGCCCACAGGAAAGCTGCCAGCACTGAAAGCTCTAGCTGGTTTTCACTGTCCCTTGGAACTGCATTCGCTGCCACACAGACATTCGCGCTCTGCTAAAGCATTGCTTCGTAATGGGGCAACACTCTGTATCTCTCTCTGGCAGAGCCCGGCTGCCAAATTGGAAACGTCCAGAGATTGCGCCCACAGGAAAGCTGCCAGCAGTGAAAGCTCTAGCTGGTTTTCACTGTCCCTTGGAACTGCATTCGCTGCCACACAGACATTCGCGCTCTGCTAAAGCATTGCTTCGTAATGGGGCAACACTCTGTATCTCTCTCTGGCAGAGCCCGGCTGCCAAATTGAAAACGTCCAGAGATTGCGCCCACAGGAAAGCTGCCAGCACTGAAAGCTCTAGCTGGTTTTCACTGTCCCTTGGAACTGCATTCGCTGCCACACAGACATTCGCGCTCAGCTAAAGCATTGCTTGGAAAGGGGGCAACATTCTGTATCTCTCTCTGGCAGAGCCCGGCTGCCAAATTGGAAACGTCCAGAGATTGCGCCCACAGGAAAGCTGCCAGCACTGAAAGCTCTAGCTGGTTTTCACTGTCCCTTGGAACTGCATTCGCTGCCACACAGACATTCGCGCTCAGCTAAAGCATTGCTTGGTAAGAGGGCAACACTCTGTATCTCTCTCTGGCAGAGCCCGGCTGCCAAATTGGAAACGTCCAGAGATTGCGCCCACAGGAAAGCTGCCAGCACTGAAAGCTCTAGCTGGTTTTCACTGTCCCTTGGAGCTGCATTCGCTGCCACACAGACATTCGCGCTCTGCTAAAGCATTGCTTCGTAATGGGGCAACATTCTGTATCTCTCTCTGGCAGAGCCCGGCTGCCAAATTGGAAACGTCCAGAGATTGCGCCCACAGGAAAGCTGCCAGCACTGAAAGCTCTAGCTGGTTTTCACTGTCCCTTGGAACTGCATTCGCTGCCACACAGACATTCACGCTCTGCTAAAGCATTGCTTCGTAATGGGGCAACACTCTGTATCTCTCTCTGGCAGAGCCCGGCTGCCAAATTGGAAACGTCCAGAGATTGCGCCCACAGGAAAGCTGCCAGCACTGAAAGCTCTAGCTGGTTTTCACTGTCCCTTGGAACTGCATTCGCTGCCACACAGACATTCGCGCTCTGCTAAAGCATTGCTTCGTAATGGGGCAACACTCTGTATCTCTCTCTGGCAGAGCCCGGCTGCCAAATTGGAAACGTCCAGAGATTGCGCCCACAGGAAAGCTGCCAGCACTGAAAGCTCTAGCTGGTTTTCACTGTCCCTTGGAACTGCATTCGCTGCCACACAGACATTCGCGCTCTGCTAAAGCATTGCTTCCTAATGGGGTAACACTCTGTATCTCTCTCTGGCAGAGCCCGGCTGCCAAATTGGAAACGTCCAGAGATTGCGCCCACCGGAAAGCTGCCAGTACTGAAAACTGTAGCTGGTTTTCACTGTCCCTTGGAACTGCATTCGCTGCCACACAGACATTCGCGCTCTGCTAAAGCATTGCTTGGTAAGGGGGCAACACTCTGTATCTCTCTCTGGCAGAGCCCGGCTGCCAAATTGGAAACGTCCAGAGATTGCGCCCACAGGAAAGCTGCCAGCACTGAAAGCTCTAGCTGGTTTTCACTGTCCCTTGGAACTGCATTCGCTGCCACACAGACATTCGCGCTCTGCTAAAGCATTGCTTCGTAATAGGGCAACACTCTGTATATCTCTTTGGCAGAGCCCGGCTGCCAAATTGGAAACGTGCAGAGATTGCGCCCACAGGAAAGCTGCCAGCACTGAAAGCTCTAGCTGGTTTTCACTGTCCCTTGGAACTGCATTCGCTGCCACACAGATATTCACGCTCTGCTAAAACTTTGCTTCCTAATTGGGCAACATTCTGTATCTCTCTGTGGCAGAGCCCGGCTGCCAAATTGGAAACGTCCAGAGATTGCGCCCACAGGAAAGCTGCCAGCACTGAAAGCTCTAGCTGGTTTTCACTGTCCCTTGGAACTGCATTCGCTGCCACACAGACATTCGCGCTCTGCTAAAGCATTGCTTCGTAATGGGGCAACACTCTGTATCTCTCTCTGGCAGAGCCCGGCTGCCAAATTGGAAACGTCCAGAGATTGCGCCCACAGGAAAGCTGCCAGCACTGAAAGCTCTAGCTGGTTTTCACTGTCCCTTGGAACTGCATTCGCTGCCACACAGACATTCGCGCTCAGCTAAAGCATTGCTTGGAAAGGGGGCAACATTCTGTATCTCTCTCTGGCAGAGCCCGGCTGCCAAATTGGAAACGTCCAGAGATTGCGCCCACAGGAAAGCTGCCAGCACTGAAAGCTCTAGCTGGTTTTCACTGTCCCTTGGAACTGCATTCGCTGCCACACAGACATTCGCGCTCTGCTAAAGCATTGCTTCGTAATGGGGCAACACTCTGTATCTCTCTCTGGCAGAGCCCGGCTGCCAAATTGGAAACGTCCAGAGATTGCGCCCACAGGAAAGCTGCCAGCACTGAAAGCTCTAGCTGGTTTTCACTGTCCCTTGGAACTGCATTCGCTGCCACACAGACATTCGCGCTCTGCTAAAGCATTGCTTGGTAAGGGGGCAACACTCTGTATCTCTCTCTGGCAGAGCCCGGCTGCCAAATTGGAAACGTCCAGAGATTGCGCCCACAGGAAAGCTGCCAGCACTGAAAGCTCTAGCTGGTTTTCACTGTCCCTTGGAACTGCATTCGCTGCCACACAGACATTCGCGCTCTGCTAAAGCATTGCTTCGTAATAGGGCAACACTCTGTATATCTCTTTGGCAGAGCCCGGCTGCCAAATTGGAAACGTGCAGAGATTGCGCCCACAGGAAAGCTGCCAGCACTGAAAGCTCTAGCTGGTTTTCACTGTCCCTTGGAACTGCATTCGCTGCCACACAGACATTCACGCTCTGCTAAAACTTTGCTTCCTAATTGGGCAACACTCTGTATCTCTCTGTGGCAGAGCCCGGCTGCCAAATTGGAAACGTCCAGAGATTGCGCCCACAGGAAAGCTGCCAGCACTGAAAGCTCTAGCTGGTTTTCACTGTCCCTTGGAACTGCATTCGCTGCCACACAGACATTCGCGCTCTGCTAAAGCATTGCTTCGTAATGGGGCAACACTCTGTATCTCTCTCTGGCAGAGCCCGGCTGCCAAATTGGAAACGTCCAGAGATTGCGCCCACAGGAAAGCTGCCAGCACTGAAAGCTCTAGCTGGTTTTCACTGTCCCTTGGAACTGCATTCGCTGCCACACAGACATTCGCGCTCTGCTAAAGCATTGCTTCGTAATGGGGCAACACTCTGTATCTCTCTCTGGCAGAGCCCGGCTGCCAAATTGGAAACGTCCAGAGATGGCACCCACAGGAAAGCTGCCAGCACTGAAAGCTCTAGCTGGTTTTCACTGTCCCTTGGAACTGCATTCGCTGCCACACAGACATTCGCGCTCTGCTAAAGCATTGCTTCGTAATGGGGCAACACTCTGTATCTCTCTCTGGCAGAGCCCGGCTGCCAAATTGGAAACGTCCAGAGATTGCGCCCACAGGAAAGCTGCCAGCACTGAAAGCTCTAGCTGGTTTTCACTGTCCCTTGGAACTGCATTCGCTGCCACACAGATATTCACGCTCTGCTAAAACTTTGCTTCCTAATTGGGCAACACTCTGTATCTCTCTGTGGCAGAGCCCGGCTGCCAAATTGGAAACGTCCAGAGATTGCGCCCACAGGAAAGCTGCCAGCACTGAAAGCTCTAGCTGGTTTTCACTGTCCCTTGGAACTGCATTCGCTGCCACACAGACATTCGCGCTCTGCTAAAGCATTGCTTCGTAATGGGGCAACACTCTGTATCTCTCTCTGGCAGAGCCCGGCTGCCAAATTGGAAACGTCCAGAGATGGCACCCACAGGAAAGCTGCCAGCACTGAAAGCTCTAGCTGGTTTTCACTGTCCCTTGGAACTGCATTCGCTGCCACACAGACATTCGCGCTCTGCTAAAGCATTGCTTCCTAATGGGGCAACACTCTGTATCTCTCTCTGGCAGAGCCCGGCTGCCAAATTGGAAACGTCCAGAGATTGCGCCCACAGGAAAGCTGCCAGCACTGAAAGCTCTAGCTGGTTTTCACTGTCCCTTGGAGCTGCATTCGCTGCCACACAGACATTCACGCTCTGCTAAAACTTTGCTTCCTAATTGGGCAACACTCTGTATCTCTCTGTGGCAGAGCCCGGCTGCCAAATTGGAAACGTCCAGAGATTGCGCCCACAGGAAAGCTGCCAGCACTGAAAGCTCTAGCTGGTTTTCACTGTCCCTTGGAACTGCATTCGCTGCCACACAGACATTCGCGCTCTGCTAAAGCATTGCTTCGTAATGGGGCAACATTCTGTATCTCTCTCTGGCAGAGCCCGGCTGCCAAATTGGAAACGTCCAGAGATTGCGCCCACAGGAAAGCTGCCAGCACTGAAAGCTCTAGCTGGTTTTCACTGTCCCTTGGAACTGCATTCGCTGCCACACAGACATTCGCGCTCTGCTAAAGCATTGCTTCGTAATGGGGCAACACTCTGTATCTCTCTCTGGCAGAGCGCGGCTGCCAAATTGGAAACGTCCAGAGATTGCGCCCACAGGAAAGCTGAAAGCACTGAAAGCTCTAGCTGGTTTTCACTGTCCCTTGGAACTGCATTCGCTGCCACACAGACATTCGCGCTCTGCTAAAGCATTGCTTCGTAATGGGGCAACACTCTGTATCTCTCTCTGGCAGAGCCCGGCTGCGAAATTGGAAACGTCCAGAGATGGCACCCACAGGAAAGCTGCCAGCACTGAAAGCTCTAGCTGGTTTTCACTGTCCCTTGGAACTGCATTCGCTGCCACACAGACATTCGCGCTCTGCTAAAGCATTGCTTCGTAATGGGGCAACACTCTGTATCTCTCTCTGGCAGAGCCCGGCTGCCAAATTGGAAACGTCCAGAGATTGCGCCCACAGGAAAGCTGCCAGCACTGAAAGCTCTAGCTGGTTTTCACTGTCCCTTGGAACTGCATTCGCTGCCACACAGATATTCACGCTCTGCTAAAACTTTGCTTCCAAATTGGGCAACACTCTGTATCTCTCTGTGGCAGAGCCCGGCTGCCAAATTGGAAACGTCCAGAGATTGCGCCCACAGGAAAGCTGCCAGCACTGAAAGCTCTAGCTGGTTTTCACTGTCCCTTGGAACTGCATTCGCTGCCACACAGACATTCGCGCTCTGCTAAAGCATTGCTTCGTAATGGGGCAACACTCTGTATCTCTCTCTGGCAGAGCCCGGCTGCCAAATTGGAAACGTCCAGAGATTGCGCCCACAGGAAAGCTGCCAGCAGTGAAAGCTCTAGCTGGTTTTCACTGTCCCTTGGAACTGCATTCGCTGCCACACAGACATTCGCGCTCTGCTAAAGCATTGCTTCGTAATGGGGCAACACTCTGTATCTCTCTCTGGCAGAGCCCGGCTGCCAAATTGAAAACGTCCAGAGATTGCGCCCACAGGAAAGCTGCCAGCACTGAAAGCTCTAGCTGGTTTTCACTGTCCCTTGGAACTGCATTCGCTGCCACACAGACATTCGCGCTCAGCTAAAGCATTGC
Source organism: Mycteria americana (assembly GCF_035582795.1). Lineage (NCBI taxonomy): Eukaryota > Metazoa > Chordata > Aves > Ciconiiformes > Ciconiidae > Mycteria > Mycteria americana. Next base: position 636 of record NW_027445595.1, on the reverse strand, counting down.
TTGGAAAGGGGGCAACATTCTGTATCTCTCTCTGGCAGAGCCCGGCTGCCAAATTGGAAACGTCCAGAGATTGCGCCCACAGGAAAGCTGCCAGCACTGAAAGCTCTAGCTGGTTTTCACTGTCCCTTGGAACTGCATTCGCTGCCACACAGACATTCGCGCTCAGCTAAAGCATTGCTTGGTAAGAGGGCAACACTCTGTATCTCTCTCTGGCAGAGCCCGGCTGCCAAATTGGAAACGTCCAGAGATTGCGCCCACAGGAAAGCTGCCAGCACTGAAAGCTCTAGCTGGTTTTCACTGTCCCTTGGAGCTGCATTCGCTGCCACACAGACATTCGCGCTCTGCTAAAGCATTGCTTCGTAATGGGGCAACATTCTGTATCTCTCTCTGGCAGAGCCCAGCTGCCAAATTGGAAACGTCCAGAGATTGCGCCCACAGGAAAGCTGCCAGCACTGAAAGCTCTAGCTGGTTTTCACTGTCCCTTGGAACTGCATTCGCTGCCACACAGACATTCACGCTCTGCTAAAGCATTGCTTCGTAATGGGGCAACACTCTGTATCTCTCTCTGGCAGAGCCCGGCTGCCAAATTGGAAACGTCCAGAGATTGCGCCCACAGGAAAGCTGCCAGCACTGAAA